>NW_026967892.1:0-160511 GCF_028390025.1 Pseudophryne corroboree | reverse complement strand
ATATTTGAAAAAATATTTATGCTCAAAAGTGAAATAGAAATAAAATCAAGAAGTGAAAAGAAAAGAAAAAATAAAGATCAATTTAAAACCAAAGAGTTGTCCACAGGTGTTTGTGTATTTATATTTCATAATTGTATATAATATATATTGACCACAGTAACAATTTGCAGGAAATATTCTGTAATTTTCCTCTTTTTCCTTAATACTGATTCAAAAATGGACTTCATAAGAAGACAACCCAATGCGTTTCATCTTTTCTCCAAGACTTCATCAGGGGTGAATCGATGATTGTATAAGAACTTATCAATAAAACATTCATAATTGTGTATAATAGATATACAAAACATCTCACATAAAAACATAAAAAAATGTGCAGTATATACAAAAGAGCAGACAAAAAACATAAAGTGAGAAAAATCATGGACAACCTTCCCAGATAACATAAATACATCTTTGGAACGTACCTCAATTGAATGGTAAGTATGAATAGTGTATGGAACCACAGTCTCAACAGATCATTCGTGAATGCTTGATGACAAGACCTTATATGCGATTAGGACTTCAAATTGGCCAGTCAGTCAAGCCTAATAGGAAACAATTCCATCAAGTGCATTAAGCCAAATTATGCTATACATAAGACCCGATTAACTGGTCCAGGAAAAAACACAAACCTTGTAGTAAGACAATTTGCACATGGAAAATCAGATGCTCAGGTTCAGAGACAAATCACTTAACAGGCGAACCTAGCAAGTTCATATCAGTAAGTTAATTAATGGAATTCAATCAATATATATTAATTAATTTAAATTGATATCAAATTGATAAATGTTCGACCCATAGAATGACTATTTAACACCATAAAAGACTTTACACCGCACTTAAATTCATATGATGGTCCAATATAGCATATCCCCTCTCATAAATGTCTTGCGGGGAATAGTGCTTATGAAGATAATGCATATCGTAAAGTATTAAATTATATGTTGGAAAAAGGGGTGTCATTAAAAACACAGTGATTTTCTGACCTTACACTGAGATTCATTGGTGTACTTAACATCATAAATCCTTCAATTATTAAATCCACTGACATACATTGTCGCAAGATCTGTGATAACATTCTAACAAATATAAACATAGTTTACATAGTATCCAAAGCATAATTTACATAGTATCTAAAGCAAAGTTTACAAAGTATAAAAAAAAATAGCAGGAACCTAATTCACAACAGTGCCTTAATACTTTAGAAGTAATCCTTACCCTCAATGGATCTGCAAAGGTGGTTCAGCATCTGTGTAATGAAACACTGAGCCACAAAACTGCTTTATAAAGGGAATAAAAATGACATCATCACACTTGTTAATGTGATTGGTGCACCAAAAAAAACAAAAAACAGTAATTTTAAAAGGGCTATAAATTTACCATCAACTTAGTGAATATTAATAATTGGTGTGCAAATTCATAATCACTTAAAAAGCTTATAATACTTATAAACTACTGAGAAAAACGTTTATTGGTGTTATACCCATAATGCCATTCAAGAAAATCATTACACCCACACCTTGATTGACAGTCCCCAGCCACCAATAACTTATATGCAGGTCGGGATGCTGGACTGTCAGTTCATTTACACCTCATGGGCATGTAGCGGCTAACAACCACAGCCCATCCTTGAAGCATAAAGGTGTGCTACCTAGCACACACATCTACTCGCGGCAGACTATACTGCCGCGCTCGATCTCTGCGCCCACACGCTGCCGCTGGCCAGAGCCCATGCATTCCAGCACCATTACTATGCACTCCACAGGGACAGCCAGACTCTTCCTATTATGTGCTCCCGTCACATGACCCTATCACTCCAATAGCATAACTCCAGGGTTCTGAGCACCTAGGGATGACGGCTAATAGTCTTTATTCTTAAAAATGAAGATTCCTCCGTTTAGGATAAATGGGACCCATAGATACAAACCTTTGAATATATATATATATATATATATATATATAGTGTAACTATAAACCCCAGTGAATATATTATAAATACCTAAAACAACCCCTGTCCCGGAAGCATCTGTCAATTATCACCTATCTCTGTGTTACATATATATTATACATAGGCACAACGATACTTAAACATTAACACAACAATACTTGTACATGAGTTCCTAAATTAGGGGATAAATAATATAGGGGTTAATTCATTAATTATTATTCATGGACCCGCTCTTTATTCATGAACTCGTTCCTAACTAGAATACAGTGAAATTAATTACCCTATTTATCTACTCTATTCGAAACAGTGAAATTAATAACCCCATTAAGCTACTCTATACGTAACACAACAATATTTGTACATAAGGTCCTAAGCTAGGGAATAAATAATTTCGGGGACAAATCATTAATGATTAATTATGATCCTGCTCCTAATTACAATACAGTGAAATTAATTAACCTATTCAGCTACTCTATTATTCATAGACCCACTCCTAATTACAATACCGTGAAATTAATTACCCTATTTAGCTACTTAAATGTGAATCCTATTTAGTTGTATCACACAATGAATAAAGAGTTTATTCAATTTATTTATTATCTAGCATGTGACCAAAACAAGACAAAAAGACATATAAAATATTACATATGAGATGCACACATAACCACTTTATCAAGAATTATCTATCTATAATTTAGATCCAAGGCACTATTATGAAATGAAGGCCACTACTGTACAATAAAAGATCAATATCAATTTTTTATAGTCACAAAAGGATATCATGGAACGTTAAATATAACTATATATAATACCTAATCTAAATATACTCAATAATACAACTATACCCCCTGTGCTGAACACAATTCTTCTATTGTGTTATATTTTTATTTTCAGTTCCTTCTAACGGGGAATTTAGAAGAATCAGACTGCCATTTCTACATCTAGTGCAGTAATTTGCATTGAGTATACTACACTTACCAGTGCAGAAGGAGAGTATTGATTTGGTATGTATGTATATATATATATATATATATATATATATATATAATGTTATAACTCTCTTTTATAAATACATTGTAATATCTGGTGCTTGACATGTTTCATTTATGTGTTGTATGAAATATGTGTTGAATATATATTTGTGGCTAGTCTGTGTGAATGCGTAGGCTACCATATATCGCTGTGCATGCTGCGTGTATGCTCCATCTGTTTGGAGTTTATATGTGGTGTGTATGTAATATTTTTGACTTTCACAGTCCACCCTTTGTCAATAGACAATAACTGTCATAACTGACACACTAAAAATAATTTAAAAAAAATATTTCAAACACATAATCTATGACCTGGACACACGTATGTATTAATTTCACAAATCAGACATTGACTATATTTGGGGAAGACAGGGATGAGGATGGGACATCCTCTATATGCACTCGGCGGTCACGGGACAACTGGTTGGATGTGGGATGACATTAAACCTGTAGAGTATGCTGAAACAGTGCTATGGCCTATGATGTCTGATTTGAACAAACGTTGCACACATACATGTACTTACATCTTTGCAAACTGATGTTTGGATTCTATAAATGTTTTGCTGGGTAGAGGGAGAAAACACAAACAAATCGTGAAAGAGACATATAAAATATTCCTGGTATATATTCCTATCATTTCCTGAACATTGTTTCCATTTCTGGAACGTATGCTAGGTCTGTTTAATCATTGAACAAAGTTTATTATTTCAGTTATTGTCCTTCCTAGATAACATAAACCTTCGGAGTTCGGGGAGAGCAACTCAAAAACTTTTCTTCCACATATATTAATGAGCTCTTTATCTGCTATGTGTGAATAGGCCATTGTCTGATTGTTCTTGATTACCTCCCAATTTCCTGATTTCTTGAAATTGGTGAGATTTAAACATACCAGGAATTTATATATGGTACTGGTGGATCTTAATACTAGCAGATCTAGTTATATTATATTCCTTGTCCACCGGTCCCCCCCCCCCTCAGTATCATTCAAGTACCTCAGCTAACTCTAAAGAATATGACTCTAGTCCTGCATTATTTTGTATTAGAGGTACCTGTGAGCAGATGCAACATTACATTTGGTTTAAGACCTTACCCACTAGTGAGTGGTAATCACTCAAGGGATGTCTGTCAAATGCTGCCTTATTGCTAGACTGACATCTCTGGATGCACTCATCTTCAAGTATAGGGTCCCGATGACTACAAAATACAGTATTCCTCAGACAATAGCCACATTACCTCCGAACTCCGTAACTACTAGACCTTTGATTTTCTCTGGCTTTAACAAAGTGATAGGCTGATCCTGGGATCCTATAAAGATATCACTCCTTTCTCCAGAACCAGTTCCAGTTCCACACTCGACTCCTCATGAGACCTCACAAAAATAGAATGTCTTGAAAAAAATGTTTGTCAATGGGAAAAAGAAAGATAGAACAAAACAAATCTTGCTTATAGCAAATCCATTACTACGACTTGTCTTTTTGCAATTCTTTAGTACGCACAGGTAGTGTTCAGTGCCGCCTCTCAGTCTTCACGGAACAGACTCTCGGGTGATACTTCTGCAATCTCACTCCCTTTACAAGTTCCTTCTGGACTACTGACTTTCCTGCAATGGGAATTCGTGGACCCAAGTCTCTCTCTCGGCTACTTTCACTAGGATTGTGCTGTCAACAAAACTTGATACGGTCCTTCCCACCTGTCTATTAGGCAACCTGAGCGTAAGAACAATCAGACAGTCTCTTGGTTCACAATCAAGACAGTTAGTAGTTGGCATATCAGGAATCAACAGTTTCAAGTTCTTTTGTTACGTTCTCAAATGCTGGCTCATCTCGATAAGGTACTGTACTGTCACCTCATTGGTGTATTTCTGATCATGGTGTGTATAGATCATGACATTTGGTTGTCTTCCAAAAAAACACATTTTTTTTTTTAAAGAGGGTGATTCGTTAAGTGGGGATCTGGGAGTGGTTCCGATGCTACATAACATTAGTGGTAGTGTCTATGACCACAATAGTCCAATTTCAAGCTATCCCTTTGCTCCTAATCCTAGGGGTACCATATCTACACACAAATATCTGCACAATTTTCTTTGCGGTAAACACAGCAGTATTTGTGGGGGCAGGAAATGCCTCTTCCCAATTTGAGAAAACATCAGTGCACACCAATACATATTTCAAATTCCTACAGGGTGTTAACTGTACGAAGTCGATTTGTATTACCTGAAAAGGTCCGTCTGCAGAAGGAGTATGGGATGGCTCTGTCAGTGATACCTTACCAAATGTTCTTCCTCATGCAAGTAAGACAGGTCATTGCTTTCCTTCTTGCCTGAGAAGAGAACCCTGGTTTATGCCAGTATTCTCTTAACAATTTGCACATACCTTCCCTACCCTAGGTGAGTCAGAACATGTGCTGCCTCAGCTAGGCCTAGGAGATACATCCTGGGGGCCACTGGCTTACCTTGTCCATTTCTCCGGAGTCCTGAGGACTCCTGAACATACCCCTTCGCATTCCAGACCTCCTTTTCCTGTAGGGAACACAAATTTGCATCTTAATTTAATTGTTGTATGATTGCAAATATAGAGTACCATGAGCATAACTCAAAAAAAAAGAAAAAAAATCTCTCTAGAGAAAAAAAAGAAAAGATATCAGGTCTGCGTTAACCAACGGGCTGTCACTGATGTCTGGTCTCGTAGTAAAGGTCTGATTCAGATATTCCATACCATCATGCATATCAGTGTCTATACAAAAATGTCCCTTCACCAGTATTCTCATCCTCCACCCTTTGTGCATGGCAAGGCACACTGAAGTAATATACTGGTGCCATCGTGCTGATGAGACATACCGGGTTCGGACAGAACTTTGAAGGACCAATATGGCATGTGGTGTATGAACTGTCAAATCATGTACCAGTACTACGACCCAGGTATTTGACCCTTGTCCCACACAATTGCAGTTTATCCCTTAAAACCTGGTGTCCTGTCTGGAAGAGACGAAACAGAAACTGCTTCGTATCTGCCAGGGACGACTTAAATTAATCAGTGCATAACAACAAGTCATCAACATATTATATCAGCACCGACCCATTCTCAGGCTGAAAGGTCTGTAAACAGTCATGTAGGGCAAGGGAGAAAATACTCAGGCTGTCACTTGAAACCTTGGGAGAATAGGGTCCATGTATTGTACCCCCTTTGTGATCGCAAAAGATGAAGAGGAAACTGTGAAGAAAACAGAATAGAGGTTGGTGACAGATAAGTTTGTAGAGGTGGAGAGGATTTTATAAAAATGACAGCTGGATTGGGCACTACGGGGAATTGATTCACTACTTGGTCTACCTCCCCTTAAAGCTTGTTCTTGCTGTTTCACTACTGGGACTACCTCATCCATTCCATCAATCCAGTGTCCTGTCCATCCTAAGTTCATAGGGAACCCGGTATCTGTGAGATAATTTCCTCTACCTGTGATGGACATGAATCTAGAACAGTGGAATGCAACATTAGTCTTTGAGGAGTATCTAACATACCTGTTACCTTCTGAGCAGGAGTACAATATATGTATTACACATTTCAATTTACATAACAAAATCTCTGTCGATTAAGTTAGTCAGGGGCCACTGCTGCTAGGGAAATAGAAAAAGGTTTAGCATCATAGATGCCCAATCGTAACTTCAGCAGGTTTTGTCAAAGGGTAATGTTGCAGTTCTCTCGTTCCTCCCATTTGCCGAATTAGTGTTTACCAGTAATCTTATCCTGACGGGGAATTTTCTAGTACTAAAAAAACAACCAAATAAGCTTCTAGGTCATGCAAAGTATTCATTCAATCCTTCTCATCCCGTATTAAGGGTCTGTATATGGTCCAACAAACATTTCAGAGATTATGTAGACAAGGGCATTCCTAGAAATGAATACTTCTTATGTGGTAATTAAAAATAAATTCCCGGGGTTTACCCCATCTCGGTCTGCTTTCCTACTGGGAAATACTAATGTGCAGACAGGATAATCTCCATTTATGACATTTCTTTCTTGATTTTTGTTTTATTTTTGTCTATATCTGTACTTGAATGGCTCCATACTTACCAGTTCCACTGGTCTCAGCCACTTCCCCTGCAGGCTACAGCTCCTCTTTTACCAGGTTGGATACTACTCCTCTGAATGCATGAGAAATGGCTGAAACCAGTCAGGTCACCTTCTCCTCCTAAATAAAACTTTGACATTCATTAGTGCATATATATTGGTTACATTCATATTTTTCATATTTTTATTATTTTCTATAGTTTGTATACTGGCTGTAACTGCTTCCACATCCACATATGGCAGTGTACTTGCTTTCTATTTTTACTTACTTATTTTTGCTATGAGTTCAAACAGTTATTATGTTTTTGTTCTTGTCTTATATGACTTTAGTTAAACATACTACCTGCAACCTCATGATCAAAACCACCAATCACTTGAAAATGATATTCCACCATTCATACGTACTCAATCATTACAAAAAGCCTTTGTGTGTGGACTATATTTCCCACACATATTACACCGAGTGGACCCTCTTAGCCTCTGCTCCTCAGCCTGAACCCTGGCTCCTGAACGCCTCTCGGTTGCGCATTTGGCTCCCATTGTGGGCTTTTTTCACAACCCCAAATGGACAATGCAAGCAAACGATGAAAGTTCTCAGAGTTATTTCACCAACTCCTTCTCCTCTGGAAATACCATGGGCCTCTTCTGTAGTGACTACCGCGTACCCAGTGAAGATCCCTACCAGACACCTCAGCAATGGAAGTATGACATATTAACAGCAATAAATCAATACTAACAAATTTGCAGCAGCGTTCAGGTCTGAATTACCCCAACAGTCCTCTGCGCCAAATACAAAATTGCAAGCAATGTGGAAGCTTCTATGAAGAATCCTACTTCTACTGGCTCCATAAAGCAAACACAAGGCATCTCCAATGGCAAGCAAACCACACAGATGAAAGTCCTCTACCAGCAAATCGGTGCAGGCAACAATACAGGAAACGTGCCTCCAAGCCATGGACCTACAATCAAGCTACATAATGGTATAGTGTTCAAATGCCTGTACAAAATATTTTCCTCATGAATACTGAATTTTAAAAATCACAGTGGTTACACTCATGGTTAAAGTTGTGGATAAAATGTGTTCAAGAAATGTTTTAAAAGGTATTGAAAAGGACTACATTAGTTTATTGTGTGGTTAATCAAAATTATTTCTCATGACTGGAAGGGAATGACTGTTGCCAGATAGGTGATTTGCGTAAAATATATTTTAGGAATATTGAGATTAAAGAGATATTGTCTGAATTAGAATATTGTTAAGGATGAAAGGTGGTTTTAACCCAAGTGAACAGTATGGAAATACATTTTATAGTAAGAAACAGGTTTAATAGGTTTGAACATAGGTAAATGTTTAAATTGTTTTGGAAATAAAGTTTTGTATACAGTATGTGTGTTTATTTGTGTTTACTGTAAGACATTGTGTAGGGAACAGGTTTATTCTACTCAAGCCATAAATTAGGCTAGTGAGGTTACAATATAACAAATAATTGTTTCACAATCAAATGGACCCTGTAATCCACAAGTGTATATTTTAATCAGATTCAAGATTTGCAATACAGTACCTTTGGTATTTATAAACAATCTGGCCTATTGCCAATGTATACTGCAGACCAGAGACAATGACAACATAACAACATAACATTTTTTATCTACTACCAACAAGTCCCAATTGTTGATGCTAACAACCAAGGCAAACACATACATTTACACTTTGATGATTAACACATTTTATGACCCCAATATATATGTACTGTTATCCACCTTGGTGCAGAACAATTACACATGTTTTAGGACACTTTTGAATCTGGCAGCAATCCGTTACAAGGGAACCAATAGGAATATGCCAGTTTGAAATGGTTATGTTATGTATACATGTAGATGAGTTAGTTAGAGTCAAGAGATAAAGGAAATCAGAAGGACAGAGGAAGATGCAGAGAAAAAGCTAAGTGCAGGAGGAAAGGAGACATGGTCAGACAGAGAAAAGGATCTTAAGATGGTAACTATGGAACTGCAAGTGTACAATTTGTGTTAGTAATTGTCTAATAATTTCATGTTTTTTATTAAGGAAGCACAAGTATAAATATTAATAGTGTGTATTGTAACACTGTAGGGGTGCAAGGTGCCTTTTCCTGGGGAATATGGCAGCACGCAGCAGCTGAGGAACAACACAAGTCCAGTTTCTGGTACAACTGACCCCGGCCAGTTTTATTGAAACAGAAAATAAAACAAACCCCAAAATAAAAATACCTTGCCTGTCCGGCACTAACTAAACATAAGATGTTCCTAACTGTCACTAAACAAAACACAGAGTTCTTCAGTACATACTGTATAGCTTACTTGCATCAGAAAGCGTGTCTCTCACACACAGATCCTGCAGCCTTCCCAGGCAGTCTGCCCATACTAATCAGGTTAGAAGCACTATATCACTCTTACCCAGCTGAAACCCTGATTAGCCCTCTGTGAGGCCAAAGACCCGAACTGGGCCCAATGTCTAGAACTCGCCTTATCTCTCTCTCAGAGCCTTTACCCAGCTTTTACAGCAAACTGAAAAGGTTCAGACAAAACAAAAAGCATTTTTCCTAGAAGTTAACATTTTCTAAAACATATAAGACAAGAACCTGGGACAAATATACCTGCCCTCAAACACTATCCCAGTGTTCTTGTCACATATCCCCCTCCCCTGTTTCGACCTAGGGGCCGGAACACTTGTAGCCCCCAAACAGAAGATGCGAGACAATGCATCTGCGTTGGCCAATTGTGTTCCCGGTCTATGTTCGACAGTAAACTTAAAGTCCTGCAACGCTAGAAACCATCTAGTTACACGAGCATTCTTGCCTCTATTTACATACATCCATTTTAAAGGGGCATGGTCTGTCACTAGTCTGAATTGTCTACCCAAGAGGTAATATCTCAAGGTATCTAGTGCCCACTTAATGGCCAAAGCCTCCTTTTCCACAATGGCATACCTTTTTTCATGCTCATTGAGTTTCCTACTCAAATAAATGATAGGGTGTTCGTCCCCATCTCTGGTTTGGGACAGCACAGCACCTATCCCTACCTCTGAGGCATCTGTCTGTACCACAAATTCTTTTGAAAAATCTGGTGTTATCAACACCGGTTGTGAACACAAAGCCACTTTTAACGCTTGGAACGCCTTTTCTGCATCAGGGTTCCATTTCACCACATTTGACTGCTTCCCTTTGGTAAGGTCTGACAACGGCACCGCTGTGGTCGCAAAATTAGGAATAAACCGTCTATAGTACCCAGTAATTCCCAAAAAAGCCCTTACCTGTTTTTTATTCACTGGACGAGGCCAGTTTTGAATAGCATCAACTTTATTCAATTGGGGCCTAATCAGACCTCTGCCTATGGTGAAGCCCAAGTATTTGACCTCCTCCATTGCGAGGCAGCACTTCTTTGGGTTAGCAGTTAACCCTGCCTCTCTGATTGAGTCCAGTACTGCTTGTACTTTAACCAAATGTGACCCCCAGTCTGTACTGTGAATTACCACATCATCCAAATAGGCAGCTGCATATTTTCTATGGGGCCTCAAAATTTTATCCATCGCCCGTTGAAAGGTTGCTGGAGCCCCATGCAACCCAAAGGGTAACATCTTATACTGGTACAGCCCCTCCGGAACCGAAAAGGCTGTTTTTTCTTTGGCGCTATCAGATAAAGGTATTTGCCAGTAACCTTTGGTCAGGTCCAATGTGGTGAGAAACCTGGCTGTTCCCAGCCTTTCTACAAGCTCATCCACAAGGTGGCATGGGGTATGCGTCAAACTTGGACACCTCATTTAACTTACGAAAGTCATTACAGAAGCGTATGCTACCGTCGGGCTTCGGGATGAGCACTATGGGACTGGACCACTCACTGTTAGACTCCTCTATGACTCCAAGTTCTAACATGGTTTTAACTTCCTTAGAAATAGCTTCTCGCTGAGCTTCAGGAATCCTATATGGCTTTAAATGAACCCTGACCCCTGGTTCTGTGACAATGTCATGTTTTATTATGGTCGTTCGGCCAGGCAGCTCTGAAAATACCTCCCTATTTTGGATGAGAAATTCTTTAACCTGATTGTTCTGATCAGCTGATAATGTCTCTGACACCTTCACTGCGGGAAGCAACCGGGGTGAAGACACCGAAGGGCAAGGCTCCGCTGACAGAGACAACCTATCTTTCCAGGGTTTGATTAAGTTAACATGGTAGATCTGTTCGGGTTTTCTCTTTCCCGGCTGGTATACTTTGTAATTAACCTCATTCACTTTTTCCCTAATCTCAAATGGACCCTGCCATTTAGCTAGGAATTTGCTTTCCACAGTGGGTACCAAAACAAGAACTCTATCTCCAGGAGCAAATTCCCGTATCTTGGCACTCCGGTTATAGACCCTCTGTTGAGCACTTTGGGCCTGTTCCATGTGCTCTCTGACAACAGGTACCACGGCTGCAATCCTATCCTGCATTTGTGTTACATGCTCAATAACGCTTCTATAAGGAGTGGGCTGTCCTTCCCACGTCTCTTTGGCAACATCCAACAGCCCTCTGGGGTGTCTACCATACAACAAATCAAATGGAGAAAACCCCGTAGAGGACTGAGGAACTTCTCTGATGGCCATTAACAAGTAGGGCAACAAACAATCCCAGTTTTTCCCATCTCTCTCAACAACCTTTTTTAACATACTTTTTAATGTTTTATTAAACCTTTCCACCAACCCGTCAGTTTGGGGATGGTAGATGGACGTCCTGAGGTGAGTGACCTTAAATAACTTGCATAATTCTTTCATGATCCTTGACATAAATGGAGTACCTTGGTCAGTCAAAATTTCTTTTGGTATTCCCACTCTACTAAATACCTGCACCAGCTCCCTAGCTATCGCCTTGGTTGTGATAGTGCGTAAAGGGACAGCCTCAGGATATCGAGTGGCATAGTCCATAATTACCAGGATATACTGATGGCCCCGAGCAGACTTTAACAAGGGCCCCACGAGATCCATGGCTATTCTGTCAAACGGGACCTCTATAATAGGCATGGGAACTAGTGGGCTCCTGAAATGGGGTCTAGGGGCATGATACTGGCATTCAGGACAGGAAGAACAATATTCAGACACTTCTTTATAAACCCCTGGCCAAAAGAACCTTTGTAAAACTCTTTCAGTGGTTTTTTCTGCCCCTAAATGTCCTGCGGTAACGTGACTATGAGCTAAATCTAGTACCGTTCTCCGATAAGGCTGGGGAACTACCAGCTGTTCCACCACATCCTCACCCCTTTTGACAATGTGGTACAAGAGCTCATTACAGATGGCCATGTGGGGATACGTAACCCTGTCACCTGGTACCACAGGTTCCCCATTAACAATCTTAACATTCTCTCTAGCCTTTATTAAGGTAGGATCCTTTAACTGTTCAGACGCAAACAGATCCTTCTTTACCTCCAGGTCAGGCACGCTTTCAGTTCTAACTACTATGTCTCTGTTCCCGGCAAGAGGGTCCTCACTGGACTCCCCATCTGTCACTTCCCCAGCCAAACTAGCAAAAGGCAAAGGGCCAGAAAGTTCCGAAGACCCACGTACATCCATAAAATCACCGGTATTATCAACTGGCTTTTTACTTCTCACATCTGTTGATAACCGTGATTCCCACAGTTTCCAAAAATGAGGAAAATCCCTCCCTATTATGGCCTCATGCACCAAGGTAGGGACCAGTCCCACTTTAACCATTGCTGACCCACAACAAGTTTCTATATTCACCTCAGCAGTGGCATAATGTTGGGTATCCCCATGTATGCAAGTTACCCCAATAGGTATTTGCTGGACCTTTAAGGGGTTCACTAACCCAGCTTTCACGAGGGTAACTAAACTTCCTGAATCTAGCAAGGCCTCTACCCGGTTACCTTCTAAGAACACATCACACATTTGTTTTTCCAGCTCAGGTGAAGGTACCACAGTACAGGCTAACCTAGCAAAGAAAGACATTCTGCGACATTCAAAGGCAGCATCACATTGCATGGGTTCTTGCGTGACTGGGCAATTGGCAATAACATGACCTGGCATACCACACCTAAAACATTTAACCACACGATTATCAACCCATTTGGGCAGCATAGACCGTTCTAGCCCCATTGGCCCGTTTCCAGGGCCAGTGTTTACAGTCTCTCCAGCCTTGCGTTCTCTTAACCGCCCAGCAACGTTTTCCCACGGAACAGTCTTACCAGTCTTTACTGAAGGGCGCTGTCGAGGATCTATGGGTTGCTGGGTGGTCATCAGTAGTTCCTCTGCTGCCAAATACCTCTCTACCATGTCCACTAATTGGTCAGCAGTACCCGGGTTTCCATGGCTCACCCACTTGCGCAGGACCATGGGCAAAGATCTCAAGTAGCGGTCCATGACGACTCTTTCCACCATCTGGGGACCAGTTAATGTCTCTGGCTGCAGCCATTTTTTTGTTAGCTGAATAAGGTCGTGCATCTGGGAGCGCGGAGGCTTCTCCATGGCGTACAGCCAACGGTGCACCCGTTGTGCTCGTACTGACAGCGTGACTCCCAGGCGGGTCAGGATCTCAGTCTTTAGTTTATCATAGTCCCGAGCCTCAGCAGGGCTTAAATCAAAGTAAGCTTTTTGGGGCTCACCTGACAGGAAAGGTGCCAGCAGACTGGCCCACTGTGCTTTCGGCCAGTTCTCACGCTCGGCAGTCCTTTCAAACGTGGTCAGATAGGCCTCCACATCATCAGCCTCTGTCATTTTCTGCAGGAAGTGACTGGCTCGTATAGAACTAGAGCTGGTTGGAGCACTGACGGCCACATCTCCAACCCGAGCTGCAAGTCTCTGCACCACTTCTGCTAAGGCCTCTCTATCCTGACGCTGTTGCCTGTAAAGTTCATCAACAACTGCCTGCTGTTGTCTCTTATTTTCCTCCATTGCCACCTGCTGCTGTCTGTTGGCCTCCTGCTGTAGTCTCCAATTTTCCTCCATTGCCACCTGCTGCTGTCGGTTGGCCTCCTGCTGAGCCGCTGTAGCTTGCAGCAAGGCTTTAAGCAGATCCTCCATGTCAACAGATTTTTCAGGCGGCTTTGCAGCTGCTTTCACCAAGGACATATATCAAACCCTCAGGGGTGAGTCTCAGTAACTTCACACTGGGCTGTATCTGCATAAACCACCGTTTTCTGCAGGCCTCACAAAGCTGCTGCTTTCACTTATGCGCAGAACGGCCTGCTCGCATTCTCCACCAAGTTGTAACACTGTAGGGGTGCAAGGTGCCTTTTCCTGGGGAATATGGCAGCACGCAGCAGCTGAGGAACAACACAAGTCCAGTTTCTGGTACAACTGACCCCGGCCAGTTTTATTGAAACAGAAAATAAAACAAACCCCAAAATAAAAATACCTTGCCTGTCCGGCACTAACTAAACATAAGATGTTCCTAACTGTCACTAAACAAAACACAGAGTTCTTCAGTACATACTGTATAGCTTACTTGCATCAGAAAGCGTGTCTCTCACACACAGATCCTGCAGCCTTCCCAGGCAGTCTGCCCATACTAATCAGGTTAGAAGCACTATATCACTCTTGCCCAGCTGAAACCCTGATTAGCCCTCTGTGAGGCCAAAGACCCGAACTGGGCCCAATGTCTTGAACTCGCCTTATCTCTCTCTCAGAGCCTTTACCCAGCTTTTACAGCAAACTGAAAAGGTTCAGACAAAACAAAAAGCATTTTTCCTAGAAGTTAACATTTTCTAAAACATGTAAGACAAGAACCTGGGACAAATATACCTGCCCTCAAACACTATCCCAGTGTTCTTGTCACAGTATGTATATATATATATATATATATATATATATATATATAACTATATATCACTACTGTGTATATCTTATTCTGTATGATTTGAGTTTGCCTGTGAATAAACAATGAGATGATAAGATCTGTGAATACCATGTTTGAACTCCTTTTGGAATCATGATTTCATAACTCATATGTATGAGAACTGCATATATGTATCAGCTGGATAGTATCTAAGTCATACATAATATATTTGCAGATATATATGATAAACATATATTATAAAATATACATAAAGAGTCCACTTTTCAATAATTGGCACTCAAGACACTACTATAAAAAAATAAGATAATATAAGATTCCTCAACAAGTATCCCCTGCCTCACCCCACCTCACGTCACAGCTCTACGCTAGCATGCAAAGAGGGGCTATCTTTGATATAAATAGGCACTACTACTCCCAGTACTTTGGAGAGGGGAGAGGCAGGCACTTAATCATGTTATGTATAAAGGGAGATCCAGGGCACCACTCAGTATGTCTCTGTTGTTCCTGCTGGAGGGATGTGTTGAAGAAGGTTACATTTGTGAACCAAAATGTTGACTCTATGTATTAAAGTGGTGATGTGAGTAATAAAACTCTGAAATATTGCTTGTGAAAAAAACTGCAACCAGCAATAGATCCTCTTAGTGTACCCTGTCTCCGCTTTATATAATTTGTGGACCCCAGGAAATAAATATATCTGGAATTAATGGATAAGAAGAGGGCGCCCATAGTGCAAATCAATTTTTTTATTTAAAAACAGTTCTTGTAAAACACCACAATACAAAATGCACCTTCTGACCAAGAATCTCACCACTGTGGGCTGGACACCACAAGATGTAAAACAGAAAGCCACGGCAATAAAGTAATACTTCACTAGGGAAAGAGTCAGGACCATAGACTGTATCTACTGGTCACCATAGGGTCCATCTGGACACTGCTCACTACCAGCATGACAATAATCTGGGCACACACAACATTGGATAGGCCAAAATCTTATGTGTTCCATGTAATCACTTTGTCAGTATAACGAGGCTGCAATCTCTCTTGTGGTGTTTTAAAAGAACTTTTTTTAAGTGAATTAAAAAATTCACTTGCAATATGGGTGCTCTCTATTCCCACACACAGACATATATATATATATATATATATATATATATATATATATATATATGTTGAAATTCAGCCCGGCACTCTGTTTGTAATGTAAGATCTGCCCCGGTGCCTCCAGTAACGGAATCAATAGTAAATTAAAGAAGGCTGCGGCACTCGAGGTCTTGTCAAAAAGTTAGTTATAATTGAAACATCAAAGTCAATACATCGACGTTTCGGGGATTTTAACCCCTTTTTCAAGACACGCTTCTACACATCTTGAAAAAGGGGTTAAAATCCGCGAAACGTCGATGTATTGACTTTGGTGTTTCAATTATAACTAACTTTTTGACAAGACCGCGAGTGCCGCAGCCTTCTTTAATTTACTATATATATATATATATATATAAATATTTTTTTTTTCCTTTGTAAATGTCACTAAATCCAGAACTTTCTATACGTATTTACATAAACCAATTTCGAATGAAAATATTGTTAATGAAGCAAAATTTAAGGAAAACAACAGGTTTTGAATCGTATAATGGTAATGTACAGTATCTGATGGTTTATATAGTATTTTTCCCCAGTATTGTTTTTCTGGAGTTAAATTCAGGTTTTCTAAGCAAAATATACAGTTTTGGGAAAAATATACAGCCCAGAACACCAGCACATGAGGTCAGTATGGCGAATATCTCCACAGCCACCATGTATTTCCCTTTGGTGCTCAGATAGGCTGGGATCATTGCAATCCAGACACTGCAGAATACCAGCATGCTGAAGGTGATGTACTTGGCCTCATTAAAGCTGTCTGGTAATGTCCTCACCATGAAAGCCAGAGCAAAGTTCACAGATGCCAGGATCCCTATGTAACCCAACATAGAGTATAACCCAAGCACTGACCCCTCATTACACTGAATGATGATCATTCCCTTATAGGAGTGATGGTCATACTCCTGGTATGGAGAAGAAACAGTCAGCCAGATACCACAGATCAGAACTTGGAGAGAGGAAAACACAATGACCACATGTTTAGATACTTTGAGTGTGACCCACTTCCTCCAGGAGCTTCCGGGTTTGGTGGCTTTGAAAGCCATGAAGACAGTGACAGTCTTGGCCAGTACAGAAGAGACAGCTGTGGAGAAGAAGATCCCAAATGATGTCTGTCTGAGTCTGCATGTTATATCCACCGGCTGGCCAAGGAACAAGAACACACTGAGGAAGCTCAGCAACATGGAGATCAGGAGAATGAAGCTTACAGCCCGGTTATTGGCTTTCACAATTGGGGTGTTCCAGTAATAAATAAAGTTCCCTAATATAAATAATGTTATGGCAGAGAATGATGAAGCTGTTACTGCAGATATTTGCACCACAATGTCCTTTTCATAGGACAGAAAGTCATATATTTTGGGTACACATCTCACTCTTCTCTCATCCGGCCACTCTTCATCAGGACATCTATGGCAGATCTCACTATCTAATGTAATATAAAACCATACATATAATCTCGGTGGGTCAGTTCTTTTGTTCGTTATAAACAATCAAACTGTATGTATATTCAATATAAATCTGCAAAAAAAATTAATGTGTTTTGTCAGCAAAGGGAGCATTGGACATTTGTTCTTCTGAAATGTTTTCATGGGGTATGTACCCAAATGGGGTGTATCAGAGTATTTTTTTCTTTATTGTAATACTTCTGTCTCTCAATAAAAAGTGGTAATTAACTGAAACAAAGTACTGCAATATAATATTTAGTGAATTTGGAATGTGGTATTTTATACTTTAATGTGAGAACATCAATATAGTTTTGTGCTATTTGTATTGTGTGTTTATTCTATGGTACAGTTTGTCTTCTATACTTATATGTTACTATGACAATTGTAAAATCTTTACTCTTATATGATGATTTATCTTATGTATATACTGTAACACATTCCTACCTGTTGTATTAGATATTTCTCCCTCAGAACATGGGACACAGTCATAGCAGCAGACATGGAATCCCCCATTAAAAGCTTTTCTGTATCCAGGAGGACATCTGTCATTGCACCGAGATGTTGGGATCTTGTACATGTATTAAAATATAAAATATGATTCAGGTTTTTTATAAATCATTTAATTTAATTATTGTTTCTTTTTATTTGCAAAACCGTTTACTATTTTTTAAAATTTCTCTTAGGGATATAATATACTGATATGACCTCATCCTCCAGTGATAACATGGACCATATCTTCTGTCCCTCAAGTCTGTTTCCTCTTTGGCATTCTAAAATTCACTTTCTCCTTTTCTCCCCACATTAACGCTTTATATTAATACTGACGCCAGATTAGGGGTATAAAATATACCTTTTTATTAAAGCATTTCATCCTTCCTGTTTATTTGATTCTCCAGCCCTGCACAATATATATTTCTCTGGTCACCCTCCAGCTGTTTTTCCCTTCACTTTAGAGTGTAAGCTCCTCCTTCTTGTTCTTCCTTAGTACACCGCCTTTCACCAGCACTCCATGGCCTTGTCTCCTTCCTACTGCCACTCTGATTCTTGTAGCTTGCCCACATGCTGGGTACAGGATCACTGCACTGCCCTGACTCCCACCTTTGCCTCCAGCTATCTTCAATGAGTTGTCATACAGTATGTAAGCCCCAATTGTCACTTCCAGTCTGGTGTAAGCTTCTTTTTTGACACTTATGTTATGGCGTTCCTTTGTGTATTTTATGTAAAACCTACTGTAATGCCCTGTTAATGACAAATGTTTTGTATGTATACTCTGTACAGCGGTGTATACATTTTGCGGCACCTAATAAATAAAAGGTAATAATAATACTGTGGGATTACACACATGAGAAATTGCACCTATTGAAATATACAGTAAATAGACTAAATTCTGTAAATCCTAGAACTGGCTTTGTTGGTGTTACATTGTACACAGCAGATCATTCATAATACTTTTTACAATTTATTTATTTTCTAATCATTCCTAACATATTCCAGCATTCATTGTTCTGTGTATAATCCACATCCCTCCTGCACACCCGCTCTGACCACTTACTGCATATCAAGGAAAGATGCTTCCCCTGGTCACACACTCCACAATGTGATCACTCTGCAACTTATTTCTAATATATAATAATTTATGGTCAGATATCACTCTGACTCTTATTATAGGATTTACTATCAGACATGTAACAGTTTCCAAGTACTTCTAGAAGATGGTTTACATATAAGACTGATTACAGCAGTACATGTCCTTATTATTTATATTATTCTTATTTATGTATGTAATTTACAGATGCTGAGGTAAGTAGATGAGGGTGCACAATCCCACACATCTATACCAGCTGCAGGGGTTGCAATGTTATCAGGGGGCTCTGGTTCCCTGCACCTGGCTGTTACAATCAGGGCCGGCGCTACCACTAGGCAGCTTTAGGCAGCTGCCTATGGGCGGCGACCACTGGAGGGTGGCACTCAATGAAACAGAGAACGCTTTCTTTATTACCCTGCCTCGCCTCAGCTCAGCCAAGCTCCTGCTCTACTTTAAGAGACGAGGAGCAGCCAGGGATGTTGTATGCACCCAATTGTCTCGGTGCGGGTGCTGACAATTGTTCGTGAGTGAGTCAGTGAATCCCTCCCTCTCTCCCCCCCTCCGCGATTGTACTCCCGAATGTTACCTCCCCCCCTGCAAGATTATGCTCCCCACCGCATTATTACCAGCCCCCACTCCCGAGATTGTGTACCCAAACATTACCCGCTACCTCCCCACCGCCTGCATCTTGTTACCATCCAGGGCTGCCAGGGCCAGGCTGAGGAGGGTCAAGACCTCCCCTTTGCACTCAAAACACGGCAGCATTAGGACCCGGGACATCCTCCATGACCATGCGCCCTCCCGCCCCCCGGCTGTTGCTGCTGTGTGGCTGAGCCTGACATCGAGCGGAGCTGAGCTGCCCTGAGCCACTGAACAGCGGTCACACCAGCTGCAGCTACTGTGTCACACTTTTCCAGTTATCTGGCTGGACACATAGCACCTGCGGATGACATCTGCCTCCCGGGCTCCTCACAGCCAGCTGCGCAGTGCGAGGTGGCACTAGGTGAGCACTACTGGGTGCATTGTTTGTGTGTGGGTGACATTGTGGGTTACATTGGGTGAATGCTGTGTATGGGTGCCAGTGAATGACTGCTGTGTGTGGGTGCCAGTGAATGACTGCTGTGTGTGGGTGCCAGTGAATGACTGCTGTGTGTGGGTGCCAGTGAATGACTGCTGTGTGTGGGTGCCAGTGAATGACTGCTGTGTGTGGGTGACATTGGGTGAATGCTGTGTGTGGATTACTGCTGTGTGTGGGTGTCAGTGAATGACTGCTGTGTGTGGGTGCCAGTGAATGACTGCTGTGTGTGGGATACATTGGGTGAATGCTGTGTGTGGATTACTGCTGTGTGTGGGTGCCAGTGAATGACTGCTGTGTGTGGGTGCCAGTGAATGACTGCTGTGTGTGGGTGACATTGGGTGAATGCTGTGTGTGGATTACTGCTGTGTGTGGGTGTCAGTGAATGACTGCTGTGTGTGGGTGCCAGTGAATGACTGCTGTGTGTGGGTGCCAGTGAATGACTGCTGTGTGTGGGTTACATTGGGTGAATGCTGTGTGTGGGTGCCAGTGAATGACTGCTGTGTGTGGGTGACATTGGGTGAATGCTGTGTGTGGATGACTGCTGTGTGTGAATGTGTGTGACAGGGGGTGACTCCTGTGTGAGTGACTGTGCTAAGTTTAAATTTCCACCATATCTGCCGTGGTGCTCCTGATTTGAGATTTCTATGTCCCTGCTTGGGGAAGGAGCTGCATTGGATGATAAATCGCATTGGGGAGAGGGGCTAGGGGTTAAAGAAAAGAAAGCTAGTTAGAGGTGTGGGGATGAGTGAAGGAATCAGGTGGGGCAAGGAAGCAGGCAGGGAGTGAAACAAGCAATGAGAGGTGAGGGAATGAGGGGGGGCAGGGGTAGAGAGGGAAGAAGGAGACAAATGGGTAGCAGGCAAAATGCGAGGTGTAAGTAAAGGTGAGAGACACAGGCATTCAGACACCAAGGAGAGCAAATGTTTTTTGGGATTTTTTTTTTTGGGGGGGGTGGGGGGGTGTTAGGCTAAAGTTTTGCCTAGGGTGCCGAGATACCTTGCTCCAGCCATGGTTACAATCACATAAGATCAGGCTACTGCTGACAGGGTCAGGGCTATGCTGTGTGTCAGCGTCTGCTCCAGCCTTTAGTTTCCCAGCCCTCAGCTACTGCCTGTGGATGTGAGTTACTGATAAGCAGTAACTGGAGTATGTCCCTCTCACACACACGCTGCAGCAGCAGCCCTGGCAGGGAGTGGGAGGAAGATGGAGGCTGGGGCTCTTCACTAGCTTTGCATGGATTTGTTATAGGGTCTGGTTGTTCTGCAGTGCAAGGAATGCTGAGTGATGCCACTGAGGTCAGGAATGCTGAGTGATGACACTGAGGCCAGGAATGCTGAGTGATGACACTGAGGCCAGGAATGCTGAGTGATGACACTGAGGCCAGGAATGCTGAGTGATGACACTGAGGTCAGGAATGCTGAGTGATGACACTGAGGCCAGGAATGCTGAGTGATGACACTGAGGTCAGGAATGCTGAGTGATGACACTGAGGTCAGGAATGCTGAGTGATGACACTGAGGTCAGGAATGCTGAGTGATGACACTGAGGCCGGGAATGCTGAGTGATGACACTGAGGTCAGGAATGCTGAGTGATGACACTGAGGTCAGGAATGCTGAGTGATGACACTGAGGCCAGGAATGCTGAGTGATGACACTGAGGTCAGGAATGCTGAGTGATGACACTGAGGTCAGGAATGCTGAGTGATGACACTGAGGTCAGGAATGCTGAGTGATGACACTGAGGCCAGGAATGCTGAGTGATGACACTGAGGCCGGGAATGCTGAGTGATGACACTGAGGCCGGGAATGCTGAGTGATGACACTGAGGTCAGGAATGCTGAGTGATGACACTGAGGCCGGGAATGCTGAGTGATGACACTGAGGCCAGGAATGCGAGTGATGATACTGAGGCCAGGAATGCTGAGTGATGACACTGAGGCCAGGAATGCTGAGTTATGACACTGAGGACAGGAATGCTGAGTGATGACACTGAGGTCAGGAATGCTGAGTGATGACACTGAGGCCGGGAATGCTGAGTGATGACACTGAGGCCAGGAATGCTGAGTGATGAAACTGAGGTCAGGAATGCTGAGTGATGACACTGAGGTCAGGAATGCTGAGTGATGACACTGAGGCCAGGAATGCTGAGTGATGACACTGAGGTCAGGAATGCTGAGTGATGACACTGAGGTCAGGATTGCTGAGTGATGACACTGAGGTCAGGAATGCTGAGTGATGACACTGAGGTCAGGAATGCTGAGTGATGACACTGAGGTCAGGAATGCTGAGTGATGACACTGAGGCCAGGAATGCTGAGTGATGACACTGAGGCCAGGAATACTGAGTGATGACACTGAGGTCAGGAATGCTGAGTGATGACACTGAGGCCAGGAATGCTGAGTGATGACACTGAGGCCAGGAATACTGAGTGATTACACTGAGGTCAGGAATACTGAGTGATTACACTGAGGTCAGGAATGCTGAGTGATGACACTGAGGTCAGGCTCAGGCTCCCTCTCTGGGCTGTCACATGCCAGGTGTCTGTGAGATAGGGGAGCATAGCCACTATGGTATTACCCTCAGTATTCTCCCATAATATACTGTATGTGAGCAAACACCTAATGCTGGCATCCTTCCTCAGTGATAAACTCCCACAGATCCCACAGGAGGGATCCAGTTATGATCCCGTCTATCGGGATACCAGCTGTCAGAATACTGACGCTGGAAACACGACACAGGGGTTAATTCAGGTTGCATCGCTGTCACGATGGGACCATAATTCGCCCTCCATGGTGCCAATGCGCAGGCGCAGGTTCCATCCTACATATGCGCACCCACCAGATGCGATAGGTTTGCAATAGGTGCGATTTCCTCTACCTGATTTACAGGCATACAGTAGGTGTTCGCGGGGCATGTGCGGGGTGGCAACGAACCATTGTGGGGGCAGTGTGGGGAAACCAGAGGTGGGTCAGCTGCATTTTCAGGGTTGCGGCATGACATCACATGCAGCCGCTCTGATGTAAAAAATGTTGGCTGCCCTCCTGCATATACATCCCTAATTTCTGCATGAGCAATGAAATCGCAATTGTTTTCCAATTGCATCGCCAGGCCCACCAATTATCATGCCGGGAGGCCTTGCCCTACGATGGGCAGCCCCCAGAATGCCACAGAAGGAATTGCAGACCCTGTTTTTTTGCAAAATCTCCAATCTCTACTGAATAACCCCCACTATTAGGAATGCTGACACCAGCATCCCGATTAGGTGCACCATCCCAGCACCGGAATCCCATCAGCCAGGATGCCAAATGGCAAGCTAGCGGGATGATGCAGGGAGGGGGGAAGTTAGATTAAGGCTGCTGGGGGAGGGTTAGGTTTAGGCTGTGTACCTGGAGGGTTAGGTTTAGGCTCTGGGGAGGGAGGGTTAGGGGGCCGGGGGGAAAGGTAAGGTAGGTATATATACTCTGTATATAGATGATCAAGCTGCTGCTGCAGGGACAGGAAGGTGGGAGAGGAGCACTGGAGCCCCCAGGAGGACACATCAGTTCAGCTGCTGCTGCCTGGTTGCGCACCTCATAGCACCCTGCACATCATACTCAGTATAGATCTACCCCAGGCTGCCTGCACCAGTGTCTGTGCTGTGAGTTACCCCCAGCAGACACGGACATAGCACCCTGCACATCATACTCAGTATAGATCTACCCCAGGCTGCCTGCACCAGTGTCTGTGCTGTGAGTTACCCCCCAGCAGACACGGACATAGCACCCTGCACATCATACTCAGTATAGATCTACCCCAGGCTGCCTGCACCAGTGTCTGTGCTGTGAGTTACCCCCCAGCAGACACGGACATGGCACCCTGCACATCATACTCAGTATAGATCTACCCCAGGCTGCCTGCACCAGTGTCTGTGCTGTGAGTTACCCCCCCAGCAGACACGGACATGGCACCACTGCACTGAAGCTGGATGTGCTGAAGTTCACAAAGCTGTGTTCCACTACAAGGTATGATCCCAGCCCCGGCTGCCTTACCCTGTGCACTGCAGCGTACACCTGCGTTGTGGCGAGCTGCATTACATCACTTACCCATGTAGCTGTACACTGTATATAGTAGAGATGAGCGCCTGAAATTTTTCGGGTTTTGTGTTTTGGTTTTGGGTTCGGTTCCGCGGCCGTGTTTTGGGTTCGAACGCGTTTTGGCAAAACCTCACCGAATTATTTTTGTCGGATTCGGGTGTGTTTTGGATTCGGGTGTTTTTTTCCAAAAACACTAAAAAACAGCTTAAATCATAGAATTTGGGGGTCATTTTGATCCCAAAGTATTATTAACCTCAAAAACCATAATTTACACTCATTTTCAGTCTATTCTGAATACCTCACACCTCACAATATTATTTTTAGTCCTAAAATTTGCACCGAGGTCGCTGTGTGAGTAAGATAAGCGACCCTAGTGGCCGACACAAACACCGGGCCCATCTAGGAGTGGCACTGCAGTGTCACGCAGGATGTCCCTTCCAAAAAACCCTCCCCAAACAGCACATGACGCAAAGAAAAAAAGAGGCGCAATGAGGTAGCTGTGTGAGTAAGATTAGCGACCCTAGTGGCCGACACAAACACCAGGCCCATCTAGGAGTGGCACTGCAGTGTCACGCAGGATGGCCCTTCCAAAAAACCCTCCCCAAACAGCACATGATGCAAAGAAAAAAAGAGGCGCAATGAGGTAGCTGTGTGAGTAAGATTAGCGACCCTAGTGGCCGACACAAACACCGGGCCCATCTAGGAGTGGCACTGCAGTGTCACGCAGGATGGCCCTTCCAAAAAACCCTCCCCAAACAGCACATGACGCAAAGAAAAAAAGAGGCGCAATGAGGTAGCTGACTGTGTGAGTAAGATTAGCGACCCTAGTGGCCGACACAAACACCGGGCCCATCTAGGAGTGGCACTGCAGTGTCACGCAGGATGTCCCTTCCAAAAAACCCTCCCCAAACAGCACATGACGCAAAGAAAAAAAGAGGCGCAATGAGGTAGCTGTGTGAGTAAGATTAGCGACCCTAGTGGCCGACACAAACACCGGGCCCATCTAGGAGTGGCACTGCAGTGTCACGCAGGATGTCCCTTCCAAAAAACCCTCCCCAATCAGCACATGATGCAAAGAAAAAGAAAAGAAAAAAGAGGTGCAAGATGGAATTATCCTTGGGCCCTCCCACCCACCCTTATGTTGTATAAACAAAACAGGACATGCACACTTTAACCAACCCATCATTTCAGTGACAGGGTCTGCCACACGACTGTGACTGATATGACGGGTTGGTTTGGACCCCCCCCAAAAAAGAAGCAATTAATCTCTCCTTGCACAAACTGGCTCTACAGAGGCAAGATGTCCACCTCATCTTCACCCTCCGATATATCACCGTGTACATCCCCCTCCTCACAGATTATCAATTCGTCCCCACTGGAATCCACCATCTCAGCTCCCTGTGTACTTTGTGGAGGCAATTGCTGCTGGTCAATGTCTCCGCGGAGGAATTGATTATAATTCATTTTAATGAACATCATCTTCTCCACATTTTCTGGATGTAACCTCGTACGCCGATTGCTGACAAGGTGAGCGGCGGCACTAAACACTCTTTCGGAGTACACACTTGTGGGAGGGCAACTTAGGTAGAATAAAGCCAGTTTGTGCAAGGGCCTCCAAATTGCCTCTTTTTCCTGCCAGTATAAGTACGGACTGTGTGACGTGCCTACTTGGATGCGGTCACTCATATAATCCTCCACCATTCTATCAATGTTGAGAGAATCATATGCAGTGACAGTAGACGACATGTCCGTAATCGTTGTCAGGTCCTTCAGTCCGGACCAGATGTCAGCATCAGCAGTCGCTCCAGACTGCCCTGCATCACCGCCAGCGGGTGGGCTCGGAATTCTGAGCCTTTTCCTCGCACCCCCAGTTGCGGGAGAATGTGAAGGAGGAGATGTTGACAGGTCGCGTTCCGCTTGACTTGACAATTTTGTCACCAGCAGGTCTTTCAACCCCAGCAGACCTGTGTCTGCCGGAAAGAGAGATCCAAGGTAGGCTTTAAATCTAGGATCGAGCACGGTGGCCAAAATGTAGTGCTCTGATTTCAACAGATTGACCACCCGTGAATCCTTGTTAAGCGAATTAAGGGCTGCATCCACAAGTCCCACATGCCTAGCGGAATCGCTCCGTGTTAGCTCCTTCTTCAATGCCTCCAGCTTCTTCTGCAAAAGCCTGATGAGGGGAATGACCTGACTCAGGCTGGCAGTGTCTGAACTGACTTCACGTGTGGCAAGTTCAAAGGGCATCAGAACCTTGCACAACGTTGAAATCATTCTCCACTGCACTTGAGACAGGTGCATTCCATCTCCTATATCGTGCTCAATTGTATAGGCTTGAATGGCCTTTTGCTGCTCCTCCAACCTCTGAAGCATATAGAGGGTTGAATTCCACCTCGTTACCACTTCTTGCTTCAGATGATGGCAGGGCAGGTTCAGTAGTTTTTGGTGGTGCTCCAGTCTTCTGTACGTGGTGCCTGTACGCCGAAAGTGTCCCGCAATTTTTCTGGCCACCGACAGCATCTCTTGCACGCCCCTGTCGTTTTTTAAAAAATTCTGCACCACCAAATTCAAGGTATGTGCAAAACATGGGACGTGCTGGAATTTGCCCATATTTAATGCACACACAATATTGCTGGCGTTGTCCGATGCCACAAATCCACAGGAGAGTCCAATTGGGGTAAGCCATTCCGCGATGATCTTCCTCAGTTGCCGTAAGAGGTTTTCAGCTGTGTGCGTATTCTGGAAAGCGGTGATACAAAGCGTAGCCTGCCTAGGAAAGAGTTGGCGTTTGCGAGATGCTGCTACTGGTGCCGCCGCTGCTGTTCTTGCGGCGGGAGTCCATACATCTACCCAGTGGGCTGTCACAGTCATATAGTCCTGACCCTGCCCTGCTCCACTTGTCCACATGTCCGTGGTTAAGTGGACATTGGGTACAACTGCATTTTTTAGGACACTGGTGAGTCTTTTTCTGACGTCCGTGTACATTCTCGGTATCGCCTGCCTAGAGAAGTGGAACCTAGATGGTATTTGGTAACGGGGGCACACTGCCTCAATAAATTGTCTAGTTCCCTGTGAACTAACGGCGGATACCGGACGCACGTCTAACACCAACATAGTTGTCAAGGACTCAGTTATCCGCTTTGCAGTAGGATGACTGCTGTGATATTTCATCTTCCTCGCAAAGGACTGTTGAACAGTCAATTGCTTACTGGAAGTAGTACAAGTGGGCTTACGACTTCCCCTCTGGGATGACCATCGACTCCCAGCGGCAACAACAGCAGCGCCAGCAGCAGTAGGCGTTACACGCAAGGATGCATCGGAGGAATCCCAGGCAGGAGAGGACTCGTCAGACTTGCCAGTGACATGGCCTGCAGGACTATTGGCATTCCTGGGGAAGGAGGAAATTGACACTGAGGGAGTTGGTGGGGTGGTTTGCGTGAGCTTGGTTACAAGAGGAAGGGATTTACTGGTCAGTGGACTGCTTCCGCTGTCACCCAAAGTTTTTGAACTTGTCACTGACTTATTATGAATGCGCTGCAGGTGACGTATAAGGGAGGATGTTCCGAGGTGGTTAACGTCCTTACCCCTACTTATTACAGCTTGACAAAGGGAACACACGGCTTGACACCTGTTGTCCGCATTTCTGGTGAAATACCTCCACACCGAAGAGCTGATTTTTTTGGTATTTTCACCTGGCATGTCAACGGCCATATTCCTCCCACGGACAACAGGTGTCTCCCCGGGTGCCTGACTTAAACAAACCACCTCACCATCAGAATCCTTCTGGCCAATTTCCTCCCCAGCGCCAGCAACACCCATATCCTCCTCATCCTGGTGTACTTCAACACTGACATCTTCAATCTGACTATCAGGAACTGGACTGCGGGTGCTCCTTCCAGCACTTGCAGGGGGCATGCAAATAGTGGAAGGCGCATGCTCTTCACGTCCAGTGTTGGGAAGGTCAGGCATCGCAACCGACACAATTGGACTCTCCTTGTGGATTTGGGATTTCAAAGAACGCACAGTTCTTTGCGGTGCTTTTGCCAGCTTGAGTCTTTTCAGTTTTCTAGCGAGAGGCTGAGTGCTTCCATCCTCATGTGAAGCTGAACCACTAGCCATGAACATAGGCCAGGGCCTCAGCCGTTCCTTGCCACTCCGTGTGGTAAATGGCATATTGGCAAGTTTACGCTTCTCCTCCGACAATTTTATTTTAGGTTTTGGAGTCCTTTTTTTTCTGATATTTGGTGTTTTGGATTTGACATGCTCTGTACTATGACATTGGGCATCGGCCTTGGCAGACGACGTTGCTGGCATTTCATCGTCTCGGCCATGACTAGTGGCAGCAGCTTCAGCACGAGGTGGAAGTGGATCTTGATCTTTCCCTAATTTTGGAACCTCAACTTTTTTGTTCTCCATATTTTATAGGCAGAACTAAAAGGCACCTCAGGTAAACAATGGAGATGGATGGATTGGATACTAGTATACAATTATGGACGGACTGCCACGGTTAGGTGGTATAAAAAAACCACGGTTAGGTGGTATATATTGTAATACAATTATGGATGGACGGACTGCCTGCCGAGTGCCGACACAGAGGTAGCCACAGCCGTGAACTACCGCACTGTACACTGGTTGATAAAGAGATAGTAGTATACTCGTAACAACTAGTATGACTGACTATGACGGTATAAAGAATGAAAAAAAAACCACGGTTAGGTGGTATATATTGTAATACAATTATGGATGGACGGACTGCCTGCCGAGTTCCGACACAGAGGTAGCCACAGCCGTGAACTACCGCACTGTACACTGGTTGATAAAGAGATAGTAGTATACTCGTAACAACTAGTATGACTGACTATGACGGTATAAAGAATGAAAAAAAAACCACGGTTAGGTGGTATATATTATAATACAATTATGGATGGACGGACTGCCTGCCGACTGCCGACACAGAGGTAGCCACAGCCGTGAACTACCGCACTGTACACTGGTTGATAAAGAGATAGTAGTATACTCGTAACAACTAGTATGACACTATGACGGTATAAAGAATGAAAAAAAAACCACGGTTAGGTGGTATATATTATAATAATACAATTATGGATGGACGGACTGCCTGCCGAGTTCCGACACAGAGGTAGCCACAGCCGTGAACTACCGCACTGTACACTGGTTGATAAAGAGATAGTAGTATACTCGTAACAACTAGTATGACTGACTATGACGGTATAAAGAATGAAAAAAAAACCACGGTTAGGTGGTATATATTGTAATACAATTATGGATGGACGGACTGCCTGCCGAGTTCCGACACAGAGGTAGCCACAGCCGTGAACTACCGCACTGTACACTGGTTGATAAAGAGATAGTAGTATACTCGTAACAACTAGTATGACACTATGACGGTATAAAGAATGAAAAAAAAACCACGGTTAGGTGGTATATATTATAATACAATTATGGATGGACGGACTGCCTGCCGACTGCCGACACAGAGGTAGCCACAGCCGTGAACTACCGCACTGTACACTGGTTGATAAAGAGATAGTAGTATACTCGTAACAACTAGTATGACACTATGACGGTATAAAGAATGAAAAAAAAACCACGGTTAGGTGGTATATATTATAATACAATTATGGATGGACGGACTGCCTGCCGAGTGCCGACACAGAGGTAGCCACAGCCGTGAACTACCGCACTGTACACTGGTTGATAAAGAGATAGTAGTATACTCGTAACAACTAGTATGACTGACTATGACGGTATAAAGAATGAAAAAAAAACCACGGTTAGGTGGTATATATTATAATACAATTATGGATGGACGGACTGCCTGCCGACTGCCGACACAGAGGTAGCCACAGCCGTGAACTACCGCACTGTACACTGGTTGATAAAGAGATAGTAGTATACTCGTAACAACTAGTATGACACTATGACGGTATAAAGAATGAAAAAAAAACCACGGTTAGGTGGTATATATTATAATAATACAATTATGGATGGACGGACTGCCTGCCGACTGCCGACACAGAGGTAGCCACAGCCGTGAACTACCGCACTGTACACTGGTTGATAAAGAGATAGTAGTATACTCGTAACAACTAGTATGACTATGACGACGGTATAAAGAAAGAAAAAAAAATACCACGGTTAGGTGGTATATAATTATACAATTATGGATGGACGGACTGCCTGCCGAGTGCCGACTGCCGACACAGAGGTAGCCACAGCCGTGAACTACCGCACTGTACTGTGTCTGCTGCTAATATAGACTGGTTGATAAAGAGATAGTATACAACAATATACTACTATACTGGTGGTCAGGCACTGGTCACCACTAGTCACACTGGCAGTGGCACTCCTGCAGCAAAAGTGTGCACTGTTTAATTTTAAATTAATATAATATTATGTACTCCTGGCTCCTGCTATAACAACCTGCAGTGCTCCCCAGTCTCCCCCACAATTATTATAAGCTTTTATACATTGATGTGCAGCACACTGGGCTGAGCTGAGTGCACACAGACTGAGTCACACTGTGTGACTGCTGTGTATCGTTTTTTTCAGGCAGAGAACGGATATAGCAGAGAACGGATATATTAAATAAAAGTTAACTTAACAACAACTGCACTGGTCACTGTGGTAAACTCTGTCTGCACAATCTCTCTCTCTTCTAATCTATTCTAATGGAGAGGACGCCAGCCACGTCCTCTCCCTATCAATCTCAATGCACGTGTGAAAATGGCGGCGACGCGCGGCTCCTTATATAGAATCCGAGTCTCGCGAGAATCCGACAGCGTCATGATGACGTTCGGGCGCGCTCGGGTTAACCGAGCAAGGCGGGAAGATCCGAGTCGCTCGGACCCGTGAAAAAAAAAGTGAAGTTCGTGCGGGTTCGGATTCAAAGAAACCGAACCCGCTCATCTCTAGTATATAGATCATGTATGTTGTGTGACAGTAAGCACCTGTCCCAACTCCTGTGCACAGTGATACCCAACAGTGGAGAAAGTGACTATTTACTCTCCTAGAACAAAGTTGTCATTTTATACAATCCTGGCCGTAATGAGCATAATGTGTAAGGGCCACTACAACTGCTCTTTTCCCATGAGCACCAAAGTATATCAACGCATACCAAAAAATATGCTTCGGGCCAGCCCTGTGTGTGCCTTAATACTTTACTGCTTGCATAACATCTTTACAGTGAGACTGGCACGACTTTTGGATACAATAGATACTGTTGCACCTTTTATATAATGCCACCAGAACCACTGGGTTCATACACTGTATGCTGCTGTAAATCCAGGTCTGTTATAAGCCAGTGCCTCCCCAGTCATTGACCTCACCGCACATCACTGATAGTGAGCAGGGAGTGTACACAGCTTTTATGCTGGCTGATTATAATAAATAGATGTTGCTATTAGTAGTATCTCAGATGGAATTGTGTAGTAAGATATTTGGGGTCTTGTTGTATTCATTAGTGGGTGAAAGAGGCAACTTGTCAAGTCATTAGATAGATTCTCTAATGTAAATCATTACTGCACCCAGCAACACAGGCCATGAAAGTATTATCTGTTAAGACACTGAAAGTAATCTTACAGGAGGGCTATAAAGCCTAGAGGCTTACCCATAGCAGATCAGTTCTGATCAAGCTAGTTTTGTCTGCAGCGGATATAGCCTTCCACATATCCCATCCAGCTTTTAAATTGAGACAAAGTTAATAGGCGGGACCCTGGAGAATCAACTGAACTTCATTTTTTAACCTACTTAATCAGTGACCATCATCTGGGATATATCCTAACCTGTCTGAGATAAGAGCAAAGTATTGTAGTTTGTTCCTGCTATTATTGTACCTGAGTATAACTTGTTACTTGCATGTTTTTATTGATGTAACTTCGATAAATAAATGCTTATCCTTTTTTAAATGTCCTGTGTAAATCTCCATATTTAATACATTGTATCCCAGAACCTGGGTCTCTTGGGTTTTTTACACAAGATGCCTCCTGAGGAGTAACCATATGGTCACACAGCAGCTGCACACAAAGATGAAATGGTTGCAACAGTAGCGTTCACCTCTGAATTAGCACCTGGATTTTGGAGGTGGAGTGTGTAGAAAGTCAAAAACAGATTGTGAGGGGAGGGGGAGACAGAAAGCCTGACAAGGAAGTTAAGATTGACATGGCAGAACTGTTCGATGAGAGCATGAATTTGAAGTTGCAGAAAACAGTGTGACATCATTGACTGTAATTCAGTGGAAAGGGAACATTGCATAGGTCGGAGGAATGTAAAGTGTGTCATGGTTGATGTGGTAACCACCAATGCTTAATAGCAGCAACCAGGACAGTAATATCTAGATCAAGGTAAATGTGTAATTAAAGAGTAAAAAGGCCTCTTTGGGGCAGAAAGGACATCCATGTACAAATAAGAGAGTTAAGAAAATTGTAGAATGTAATAAGTTCAACAGTGCGGAAGCTACTCCTAATCAGGGCTTTTTTAGAGAAGGATGGAAGGGAGACCATGAAAATATGGTACAGGAGAGAAGAATGAGGCTGAGAATGAGGCTGGACAGAGATTTTTTTAATAGCCAGAGACAGCATAGAGGGAATGTACATAAACATGGATAAGAGATGAGATCCATTTACATTGTGTAGAGTTAGACCATTGCAGAAGAATAAAAAGACTGGAGGCAGTAGCTTCAGAAACATTGTCAGTTGGGATGTTAAAGTACAAAACATGAGAAAGGGAAGGTTGTAAGAGAAAAAGAAAGGTATCCAAGTGGCAAAATTATCAAGGAATTCATAGACTGTTTTAGTTATGCAAATGTTGAATAGGTGATAGAGACAGATAGGGAGGACATCAAAGGAGAATAAGAGGGAAGATTCAGGGCAAATAACCTGGAAGGTGTAGATGAGGATAAAGAATAATCTTTTTGTTGCTTGTCAGGTCAGGGATTATAGAAAATGATCAAAATTACAAAGAAGACAGCAGTATGCCGGTTGTGTCATGTGAGGACAGCAAATAAGTTAAGAGAATTAGAGATTAAGTAATCATGAACAGAAAGTACAGTATGTTTGGTGCACATCACTTTGTTATTACAAAGTGCACAAGAAAGAGGGAGAGAGAAAAAAAATTGTGGTGATATTTCGGGTTTGCAGGGTGGTCAATGTTTTTATCAAAGAGGTTGATATAAAGCATGGGTCTTCAACCTGCGGCCCTCCAGCTGCTGTGGAACTACACATCCCAGCATGCCCTACCTCAGTTTTAGCATACCTTAATAGCAAAACTGTGGCAGGTCATGCTGGGATGTGTAGTTTCACAGCAGCTGGAGGGCCACAGGTTGAAGACCCATGATATAAAGAGTAGAGGGAAATGAGTCAAGAAACAGAAAGGGAGGGAGATCATCAGTAGACTGGATTGGAAGAAGTGGGAGAGGGGCATACTATTTTGTGATGTTGTGTTGAAAAGAAAGAAGAGTTAAAGAATCAAAGTGAAAATAAATGCTAGAAAACAGTTAGTTTATTGCTACAAAAATAGAAAAAAATCACAAAATTGTTCACTAGCTCACACTGGGGCAGATGTATTAACCTGGAGAAGGCATAAGGAAGTGATAAACCAGTGATACGTGCAAGGTGATAAAGGCACCAGCCAATCAGATTCAAACTGTTAATTTACATAATGGAGCTGATTGGCTGGTGCCTTTATCACCTTGCACATATCACTGGTTTATCACTTCCTTATGCATTCTCCAGGTTAATACATCTGCCCCCACTGGCTGGTACATCAATTCACATAATAATAAAATCTTTACAAAAACAATTAAAAACAGCAAAAATTCAAAGTGAATTAATTTCATTAGCTGCTGTATTCAACATTAAGATATGAGTATTAAAATTCACTAGGATATTTCATGTAAGCATATAAAGGGTTAATAGTATCAGGGCCGGACTACCCATCTTCCCTCCGGCTCTCTTGTTTGGCCACCCTTGCCCGAAGTGTGTGTCTCAAGAAAATTGAGGTGTACTGTGAGTACACGCCCCCTGACTCATGGTACACCCCTGTGAGCTTTGTCGCACGCCCTTGTCTCTGCCCACCTGAAGTGTCTGTTTCAAGGGAAATGTGGGTGTGCAATGAGTACATGCCCCCTGATTCGTGTGTCTGTGCGCTCTCCCTGTGACATGTGCACACACTCACAAATGTCAGGGCTGATTTGTAGCCCCAGTACGTCCTTAAATAGCATACAAGCTAATCTGGCTTTCTTGTTATGCACATGCATGCACATATGGATATAGTTTGTATTTGTTTTGTAGCATGGAAGCTTATCTAGCTTTCTTATTGAGTACACATAGGGTCTAATTCAGACCTGATCTCTGCGGCCCTTTTGCATAGATAATAGTAACAGTTCCTGATTGCCTAATCATGCTGGCTAAATGGTAAAAACTCTCACCCTCCGTCTTACACGTAGACAGATTCAGCTGGAGATACACTGCACTGCCGGTCAGGTGCGGCTAGGGAGCTCCGGACGTCTCCGGCCCCCAACGTATGAAATGCCGCTGCAGTCCAAAGTGAAGCCGCTGGCTTCCGGCGTGGTGCAGTGATTCTTAGGTGATAACCGCAATGAATGATATTGTCATCAGATGTCCCTTCTTTCCTCTGACTAGTTTCGCTCGTCACTGGAGCTTCCTCATAGAGTCTATGCAAAATGAATTGCTTGAGACTTTGTAACAATGAGTTTTCAGTGTAATAACACAAGGAGCCGTTCTGAGACTTTGCAACAACGAGTGTTCAGTGTAATAACACAAGGAGCCGTTCTGAGACTTTGTAACAACGAGTGTTCAGTGTAATAACACAAGGAGCCGTTCTGAGACTTTGTAACAACGAGTGTTCAGTGTAAAAACACAAGGAGCCGTTCTGAGACTTTGTAACAACGAGTGTTCAGTGTAATAACACAAGGAGCCGTTCTGAGACTTTGTAACAACGAGTGTTCAGTGTAATAACACAAGGAGCCGTTCTGAGACTTTGTAACAACGAGTGTTCAGTGTAATAACACAAGGAGCCGTTCTGAGACTTTGTAACAACGAGTGTTCAGTGTAATAACACAAGGAGCCGTTCTGAGACTTTGTAACAACGAGTGTTCAGTGTAATAACACAAGGAGCCGTTCTGAGACTTTGTAACAACGAGTGTTCAGTGTAAAAACACAAGGAGCCGTTCTGAGACTTTGTAACAACGAGTGTTCAGTGTAATAACACAAGGAGCCGTTCTGAGACTTTGTAACAACGAGTGTTCAGTGCAATAACACAAGGAGCCGTTCTGAGACTTTGTAACAACGAGTGTTCAGTGTAATAACACAAGGAGCCGTTCTGAGACTTTGTAACAACGAGTGTTCAGTGTAATAACACAAGGAGCCGTTCTGAGACTTTGTAACAACGAGTGTTCAGTGTAATAACACAAGGAGCCGTTCTGAGACTTTGTAACAACGAGTGTTCAGTGTAATAACACAAGGAGCCATTCTGAGACTTTGTAACAACGAGTGTTCAGTGTAATAACACTGTCAGAGTCGGTTTAGTTTGTGTCCCCGGAGGGGGCGCTAGTGGGTCAGTGGAGGTAGGTGGAATGAAGTGAGGAGGCAGTATTGGGTTTCTGCGCATGTGCACAATGTAGATTTATTAATAACAGAAAGTCCAGATAATAATGCAGCAGAAAGTAAAACAAACGAATGCAATGGAAATGACAATGGTAACGGCAATGGTAATGGCAATGATATAATATGGTTTGAAACTGAAAGTCTATGGCAGAGTTTGTAATGCTGAAATGGAACCAGAGTAATTAAAACGTGGAGCCAGCAGAGGTGGAATAATGGTAGCAAACCTGGTAGCAATGCAGGAGACTGGATGGTAATGTTCACTGTGCTGTTGGAAGTGCACAATCAGCATGCAGGCTGAATCACAGGTGAGATGACGGAATGCACCTGGAGAGGGAGTCTCTACTGCTGTAGGCTGGAGCACACTGCAGGTGTAGAAGGTGTGAAGCCAGAAAGGTATTGCTGGTGCTGGTACTTGTAGTTCCACGGAAGTAACAGGTACAGAAGAATATCCAGGAACACGGAGGATCAGGAGAATATCCAGGAACACGGAGGAACAGGAGAACAGGTCCAGACACACGGGTCGCAGGAGTGACACAAAGTTCAGGACAACCTCTGACTCACCCTGCAGCTCCTGATATACCCCCTGACCGGCAGGTATTGGCTGGAGTGAGACGAGGAGGTGCGGCCAAGCTCCGGATTGGCTGCCGCACTTACACTGAGGAAAACTGTCATGGCGGCGCCCATGACGCGGCCCGGCTGGGACGCGGCGCGCCCACACGCCCGTTGACTCCAGGGGCGCTCCCAGGCCTGAGATGGTATCCACGAGCAGGGTGACAGGTGACAGCAACATGCAGTGACCCCGGACGGAGTCCGCTCCGGCGGACAGACATAACAGCGGTAAGTCAATTCCTGACAGTACCCCCTCCCTTATGGGTGGGCACCGAACACCCACGTGGCTTGGAAGGATGAGACCTGTGGAAAACACGGACCAACCTGGGAGCGTGGACATCAGCAGAGTTCACCCAACTCCTCTCCTCAGGACCATAGCCGGCCCAGTCGATGAGATATTGCAGACGACCATACCGGTGACGGGAGTCCAGGATCTTCTCTATCTCGAACTCTATGCCCCGCTGAGTTGGAATGCTGGGGCCAGCTGGAAGAGCTCTTTGGAAGCGATTTAGGACTAATGGTCTGAGGAGAGAGACATGGAAAGCATTAGGAATACGCAATGAAGAGGGTAACTTGAGCTTGTAAGCCACAGGATTTAGAACTCTTTCGATGGAGAAAGGACCAATGAAGCGTGGTGCAAACTTCATCGAAGGCACTTTAAGACGAAGATTCCGGGTTGACAGCCAGACTTTATCCCCAGGTTTCAAGCTGGGAACTGCACGTCTCTTGCGGTCGGCAAAGAATTTGTACCGGGCAGAAGCCTTTTTGAGTGAAGTATGAATCTTCCTCCAGATTGTTGAGAACTGACTGAGGACAGTAGTGGCAGCAGGGACATCGATGCTAGGAAGGTCTTGAAAATCAGGAACTCGTGGATGCTGCCCATAAACAGAGAAGAACGGAGTAGTTTCAGTAGCTGTGTGGTAGCGGAAATTGTGAGCGAATTCAGCCCACGGGAGCAAATCTACCCAGTCATCTTGGGAAGATGATATGTACAGTCTCAGGAAAGTTTCCAACTCCTGGTTTACCCTCTCTGTCTGCCCATTCGTCTGAGGATGATACGCTGACGAGAACTTGAGATGGACCTGCATGGCAGAACAGAGAGCTCTCCAAAAGCTTGCCACAAACTGGACTCCACGGTCAGATATTATTTCAGTGGGTAGTCCATGTAAACGGAAAATCTCCCGTAGGAAGATTTGAGACAGTTTTGGAGCGGAAGGAAGTCCTTGGAGTGGAACAAAATGAGCCATTTTGGTAAATCTGTCGACCACTACCCAGATGGTATTGAATCCTTGGGAGGAGGGAAGGTCAGAGATGAAATCCATAGACAGATGTGACCAAGGACGGCTGGGAATGGATAATGGCTGTAACTGACCTGCTGGAGACTGACGAGGAGTTTTGTGCTGCACACATTTAGGGCAAGACGCCACAAAGTCTTTGATGTCGACTTTCATCTTCGGCCACCAGTATGTTTCAGAGAGAAATTTAAAAGTCTTTAGGACACCAGGATGCCCAGTAAATTTAGACTGATGAGCCCAAGACAACAACTTAGAACGGAGTTCAGGAGCAACAAAAGTCTTACCAGGAGGCGGAGCTGGAGAAACTTGTGAAGAAGCAAAAGCAACAGGATCCAGGATGGAGCGTGGTACTGGATCGGATATCTCGTCCTCAGATTCCATGGATCGAGACAAGGCATCTGCTTTGGTATTCTGAGAACCTGGGCGGAAATGGAGCTTGAAATTAAAACGGGAGAAGAACATAGCCCATCGGGACTGGCGAGGATTAAGGCACTGAGCTGCCTTCAAGTAGAGCTGGTTTTTATGATCCGTATAGATATTAAATGGAAACTTCGCCCCTTCCAGGAGATACCTCCATTCCTCAAGGGTCAGTTTAATCGCCAGAAGCTCTTGATCTCCGATGGAATAATTAACTTCTGCAGGAAGAAACTTACGGGAAAAGAATCCACAGGGATGAATCTTCCCGTCAGCTCCCATCTGAGAGAGAACAGCTCCCACTCCTACTGTGGAAGCATCCACCTCCAACTCGAATGGCTTATTAATATCGGGCTGTAACAAAACTGGAGCGGTAACAAAAGCCATCTTGATTTTTTGAAACGCAGCCAGGGCATCTTCTGACCAGTTGGAATGATCTGCCCCTTTCCGAGTTAAGCTAGTAATAGGAGCAATGAGAGTTGAAAAGCCTCGGATGAATTTCCTATAATAATTGGCAAAGCCCAGGAATCGTTGAATGGACTTGAGAGTGTTCGGAATGGACCAATTGGCAATAGCTTCCAATTTTGCCGGGTCCATCTGGAGATCCGATCCAGAAATTATATACCCCAGGAAGGGTATGGAGGTAACCTCAAAGGTACACTTAGATAATTTGCCGTAAAGACAATTCTCACGAAGACGTCGGAGGACTTCACGGACTTGGAGACGATGAGAAGGGAGGTCTTGAGAGAAGATGAGGATATCGTCCAGGTAAACAACGAGATACTTGTACAGAACGTCACAGAAAATTTCATTAACAAAGTGTTGAAACACTGCTGGAGCATTGCTCAACCCAAATGGCATTACCAGGTACTCGTAATGGCCATCCCGAGTATTGAAAGCTGTCTTCCATTCGTCACCGCTGCGGATTCTGATGAGATTATAGGCACCGCGGAGATCTAACTTGGTGAAGATGCGGGCTCCCTTGACTCTATCAAATAACTCGGTAATAAGAGGTAACGGGTAGCTGTTCTTAACGGTAATATCATTAAGTCCCCGGTAGTCAATACATGGACGTAGTCCTCCATCTTTCTTTTTAACAAAAAAGAAACCTGCCCCAGCAGGTGATGATGAGGGACGGATGAATCCTTTCTGTAGGTTTTCTTTGATGTATTCGCTCATCGCTTCGGTTTCAGGAACAGATAACGGGTAGGTGCGCCCCCTAGGTGGTTTTTTGCCAGGAATGAGGTCGATGGGGCAATCCCACTCTCTATGGGGCGGCAGGACATCAGCGGCCTTCTCGCTGAAGACGTCAGTGAAATCTTGATAGGCCATAGGAAGAGTAGACTGGGTCTTGATTTCAGAAGTCTTGACAGGAACAACTTGGGCTAAACAGGACTGACGGCAATGTGAACCCCAAGCAGTTAGTTGTAAGGTAGCCCAATCAATCTGTGGGTTATGTAGCTGGAGCAAGGGCATACCTAACACAATCTCCTGAGTTGCCTGAGGAATAACTAGAAATTTTATTAACTCAGAATGCAGGAACCCAACCCCCAGTATCACTGGCCGGGTTTGTTGAGTGATATACCCCTTAGAAATACGACTACCATCAACTGCCGTGATGTAGACTGGATATGGAAGTTCATAGACCGGCAGATGAAACTTGTCTACCGCAGCTTGAGTGATGAAATTCCCCGCTGCACCACAGTCTACCAACGCAGTTGCAGATTGGAGTCCAGCCGCCGTCTCTAAGGTCACAGGAAGAATGAAATCTTGGGTTGAAGGAGCTTGCTTGAAAGATCCCAACTTGACTCCTCCCTTACAAGTCAGGATCTGGCGTTTCCCGAACGCACTGGACAAGAACTTATTTGGTGGCCTACTGCCGCACAGTAAAGACACAGTCTCTCACCGAGTCTCCTTGACCGCTCCTCAGCAGTTAAGCGGGACCTATTAATTTGCATAGGCTCATCAGAAGGTGGAGGCTGCAACTGTACAGGAGGTACCATTCTTGGTTTGCGACACTCAGCACGAGCACGCTCATTGTTGCGTTCGCGGATGCGAGAGTCCAACTTGATACATAGGGAGATTAGCTCGGGTAATTGCTCAGGAATATCACGGGTTGCCAGTTCATCTTTTATCCTCTCCGAGAGTCCATGCCAGAAGGCTGCTACCAAGGCTTGGTTATTCCACTGGATCTCTGCGGCTAGCGTCTGGAACTGGATGACGTATTGGCCCATACTGCGAGTCCCTTGACGGAGCTGGAGAAGATCGGCGGAGGCTGATGTTGCACGACCCGGTTCATCGATGATGCGTCTGAAGATGGAAACAAACTCAGCATAGTTGTTCATCAACGGGTCGGCACGTTCCCATAGAGGAGACACCCAGCTCAGGGCTGATCCAGAGAGCAGTGAAATGATATAAGCAACCTTGGATCTTGGCGTGGGAAAATTGTGAGGTAAAAGTTCAAACTGGACTTCACACTGGTTGAGGAACCCACGGCATAACTTCGGACTGCCATCATACCTGCTAGGCACAGGCAAGTGCAAACGAGATACAGGAGCAGATGCAGCCGGAGAAGAAGAAGACCCCCCAACACTGGCATGTGCAGGGGTAACAGGAACTGGAGGTGCAGGCGCACTTAGCAGAGATTGTTGTAACGTATCAATCCGGGAGGACATCCCTTGCAGAAACTGGAATATCTGCTGCTGCACAGCCTCTTGTCCATCCAAACGGGAGACCAGGTTTTGTAAGGCCCCTGACCCCACACTCTGACCACCGTCCGAGTCCATCGGTCCTGAACTTACTGTCAGAGTCGGTTTAGTTTGTGTCCCCGGAGGGGGCGCTAGTGGGTCAGTGGAGGTAGGTGGAATGAAGTGAGGAGGCAGTATTGGGTTTCTGCGCATGTGCACAATGTAGATTTATTAATAACAGAAAGTCCAGATAATAATGCAGCAGAAAGTAAAACAAACGAATGCAATGGAAATGACAATGGTAACGGCAATGGTAATGGCAATGATATAATATGGTTTGAAACTGAAAGTCTATGGCAGAGTTTGTAATGCTGAAATGGAACCAGAGTAATTAAAACGTGGAGCCAGCAGAGGTGGAATAATGGTAGCAAACCTGGTAGCAATGCAGGAGACTGGATGGTAATGTTCACTGTGCTGTTGGAAGTGCACAATCAGCATGCAGGCTGAATCACAGGTGAGATGACGGAATGCACCTGGAGAGGGAGTCTCTACTGCTGTAGGCTGGAGCACACTGCAGGTGTAGAAGGTGTGAAGCCAGAAAGGTATTGCTGGTGCTGGTACTTGTAGTTCCACGGAAGTAACAGGTACAGAAGAATATCCAGGAACACGGAGGATCAGGAGAATATCCAGGAACACGGAGGAACAGGAGAACAGGTCCAGACACATGGGTCGCAGGAGTGACACAAAGTTCAGGACAACCTCTGACTCACCCTGCAGCTCCTGATATACCCCCTGACCGGCAGGTATTGGCTGGAGTGAGACGAGGAGGTGCGGCCAAGCTCCGGATTGGCTGCCGCACTTACACTGGGGAAAACTGTCATGGCGGCGCCCATGACGCGGCCCGGCTGGGACGCGGCACGCCCACACGCCCGTTGACTCCAGGGGCGCTCCCAGGCCTGAGATGGTATCCACGAGCAGGGTGACAGGTGACAGCAACATGCAGTGACCCCGGACGGAGTCCGCTCCGGCGGACAGACATAACAGCGGTAAGTCGATTCCTGACAAACACAAGGAGCCGTTCTGAGACTTTGTAACAACGAGTGTTCAGTGTAATAACACAAGGAGCCGTTCTGAGACTTTGTAACAACGAGTGTTCAGTGTAATAACACAAGGAGCTGTTCTGAGACTTTGTAACAACGAGTGTTCAGTGTAATAACACAAGGAGCCATTCTGAGACTTTGTAACAACGAGTGTTCAGTGTAATAACACAAGGAGCCGTTCTGAGACTTTGTAACAACGAGTGTTCAGTGTAATAACACAAGGAGCCGTTCTGAGACTTTGTAACAATGAGTGTTCAGTGTAATAACACAAGGAGCCGTTCTGAGACTTTGTAACAACGTGTATTCAGTGTAATAACACAAGGAGCCGTTCTGAGACTTTGTAACAACGAGTGTTCAGTGTAATAACACAAGGAGCCGTTCTGAGACTTTGTAACAACGAGTGTTCAGTGTAATAACACAAGGAGCCATTCTGAGACTTTGTTACAACGAGTGTTCAGTGTAATAACACAAGGAGCCGTTCTGAGACTTTGTAACAACGAGTGTTTAGTGTAATAACACAAGGAGCCGTTCTGAGACTTTGTAACAACGAGTGTTCAGTGTAATAACACAAGGAGCCGTTCTGAGACTTTGTAACAACGAGTGTTCAGTGTAATAACACAAGGAGCCGTTCTGAGACTTTGTAACAACGAGTGTTCAGTGTAATAACACAAGGAGCCGTTCTGAGACTTTGTAACAACGAGTGTTCAGTGTAATAACACAAGGAGCCGTTCTGAGACTTTGTAACAACGAGTGTTCAGTGTAATAACACAAGTAGCCGTTCTGAGACTTTGTAACAACGAGTGTTCAGTGTAATAACACAAGGAGCCGTTCTGAGACTTTGTAACAACAAGCGGTGATTACTACATCTGATTATTCCGTCTCTCTACAAGCAGTTAGTGGACAATCTGAGAATACTGATTTGCACATCAACTAATAAGTATATCCCCTATTGCACATATTGTGGTTATTATATACGCATGAGAGCTGATCCATATTTTATTTTAGGTGCATATAGAAATCCGGCTTTTGAAAATAAGAATTAATAAGAGTTGTTAAATTTATATATGCATATGATAGCTTTTTTTATTAGATTAAGAATTTTAGAGATTTATGTGATTAATCCAGAATAAAAAGGTGTTTTTATGTATATATGTGAATTCACTTTATTTGGAGTCTGAAAGGTTCTTAAATAGCGCAGAGTGTTCTTTTCTTATATTGTCTAGTTGGTAATTACCCCTTTCTTAAAGGGGAACCGCTGATTTTATGCTTACACTAGCACAATTAACATTCAGCAGCTGATTAATATCTGTATTCCTATTAACTATTAAGGTTTGTTTTAGAATAAATATAACATTTAAAATTTAGTACTAGCGCCGTGAGACATTCTTGTATGAAAATTCTACACTGTGTTAATTTATCCATATTATTCCTCTTTCTGTTGATCATTATCAGTGTCCTACTACTCAAATCAAGAGGTTCATATTTCAACTACTTCTATTATTTATTATTATCCTTTATATGACATCACAAGGAATTAACAACACCCAATTACAGAGTATATAAAAAAATACGCAAAACAGGCAAACAGTGACTTACTGTCAAAGACAATGTAGGACAAGTACAGGGTAAATAACATATCTGCATCAGCTCCCGACACTGAACTAAGTGTCAGGGTGTCAGAAAACTGTGTGATTTGATGCTGTTGAAGATGGTTAAAGTAAGAGAATGAAAAGCACATGAGGAAAGAGGACCCGGCTCATGAAAACTTACATTCTAAAGGGGAGAGACCGACAGATGTGATGCAGATGAGTGAGCATGGAACAGAATGTTATGATGAGATTTGGCTGCAGTTGTTGGGTATCGAGAGCCAATTTAAAGTTTTGTAGAGAGGTGGAGATTCTGAGGGGGAGATACAAAGAATTCCATAGAAAGAGAGTGGCACAAGAAAAATATTGGAGCTTGGAGTGGGAGGAAGTAATCAGTAGGCAGTGCCTTAGCGGAGTGAAGAGTGCAGGTGGGAGTGTAAAGGGAGATAAGTTCAGAGATGTAAATGGGAGAAGAGTGGGTAAGAGCTTTGTAATGTAGCGTGAGAAACTTTACTTGTATTCTGAAAGGGAAGGAATGTTAGTTATGGGCTTGTAGAAGAGATGAGGTGGACAGTTTTGTTTGATGAGGTTGATAAACTGGGAAACAGCATTGAGGATAGATTGGAGTAGAGAAAGGCATTTTTCAGGGATTCCAGATAGAAGGAGATTACAGTACTCCAGTCTGGAGATGATCAGTGAGTGAATTAAGGACTTGGTAGCATCCTGGTTGAGAAAGGGTCTGATCCTGGAAATATTTACAGATGAAAATGGCAGGTTTGTGAGAGGTGATACATTTGTGGTTTGAAGTAGAGAAAGGAGTTAAAGATTACTGCAATACAGCACACTTGGAGGCTAGAGGATACAATGGTGCCATTAATAGATAAAGAAATTGTGGTGGGTGAGGTTGTGTGGAAGGGTGGAAAGATGATCAGGTCAGTCTTAGTCATGTTATGTTTAAGAAAGTGCTGGGACATCTACGAAAAGGTAGCATAAAGAGAGTTGGAGATACAGTATGATGGAGGAGAGTGAAGGAGAGGTCAGGGGACAAAAGGTAAATTTGAGTATCATCAGCATAGAGAGGAATTGGTAGTCAAAAAAGCTGATGAGTTTACATAAAGAGGACATATAGATAGAGAAAAGGAAATAACCAAGAACAGAACCTTGAAAGACAACAACAGTTAGTGAAAGTGGAGGTAAAGTGGCATCATGAGAGGAGAAAGAGAAGGAACAGTCAGAGATCAGACCAAGAGAGTGAAGGATATGCAGAAGAGGGTAGTCCACACTGTCAAAAGCAGAGTTTAAAATTAATTATCAGAGATCAGTGTCCCTTAAATGTTGCAGCATGAAGGTCATTGCAGACTTTGTGATGACAGTTTCAATGGAGTAGACAGGACAAAATCCAGACTGGAATGGGTCAAGCAGGGAGTGGGAGGATAGAAAGGCAGTAATGCAGTTGTACAGAATATGCTCAAGTAGTTTGTAGTGAAACATGAGGAGAGAAATGTGTCAGTACATGGAGAGGGTGTTTTGATCAATGGTAGGTTTTAAGAATAGGGGAAATGAGTGTATTCTTGAAGGCATAGGGTACAGTGCCTCATGAGAGGGAGATATTGAGGAAGTGAGTCAAATGGAGAGGTGGTGGTGAGCAGGAATGGATGATGGTTATGAATTTATCATTAGTTATAAGGAAGAAAGATGTTAGAGCTGATAAGAGGGATGGGGAGGGGTGTTAAGGGACAGGAGGTTGCTGATGGACTGGTAGGATGTGAAGTCCTAATGTACAGATAGGTCCTCCATTATCTTGGCTGACTTAGGCATTAGTCGCGATCGGGCATACGCAGCGTGCCTGGGCGCAAGGAGGCGCGCCTAGTTGAAGGGATGCGCACAGAGCGTTTAGTGTTACCTTTGAGTGTAATACCTAAGATCATCCACCAGATGTCGCTTTTTAAAATCACCAATGCGCATGCGTGTGGTCTCCATTAAAATACAATACTGAACTACAGGGTAAGAACTACTTTACTGGTGCGTCTCATTACGCTACATTATGCTACAGTATGTCATAAAGTATATAACAGTATATACAGTACAGATGCAAATAGTACAACATATACAGATGCAAACAAACGTGTTACAGATACAGTGTGGTCTATTGATGTTAGGAATATGTGAGCGTCCAAATCCCATAGTATTAAGTATAATGGGGAGAGATAAAAGAAACTCCCTAAGTTCCTGGATGCCAAATCACTGTGTGAATAGTTTATACAGATGAAAATTAACATTTTAAAACACTTGTGTATGCAGACGCAACTAATGTGTGAAAGGAATAATGTAGCTCATTGACTTTACAGTATGTACAGTGCACTAAATGAGCAGCCGAGTCCCCTAATGGCATAAATGAAGACCGATAGGAAGGAATCACTGCTTGCATTACTTTTACACATGAACTTGTGTATCTTCCATGCAGCGACGTAGGCTATCAGTGAAGGCTCCCACCTCCCATGCTGAGGATCCCGGCTTTGATTCCCAAAGTGCCAATCTATATATTTTTTTCCCCTTACATTCACTTTATAAATTTTGTTTTTCTGTGTAATATATTGTAAAACATTCAATGGAAAGGTGCACACAGGTTTCACATAAATCAGGGTTTTTAGTGAACAGCTAATTAGTACCATAATAGAACATACTGTACAGAGATACTAAGGACGGTGATTTGGCACCCAGGAACTTAGGGAGGAGCTTTAATATCTCTCCACTATACATAGAACGATTGCAATGGAGAGAGATAAAAGCTCCTCCCTAAGTTCCTGGGTGCCAAATCATCATCCTTACTATCTCTGTACAGTATATTCTATTAGGGTACTAATTAGCTGTTCATGCTAATTAGTTGTTCACTAAAAACCCTGATTTATGTGAAACCTGTGTGCACACTTCCATTGAATGTTTTACAATGGATTACACAGGAAAAAAAGAATATGAAAGTGATTGTCAGGGTAAAAAAAATTCACACTTTAGTTAGAAATTAGAACTACATTATTCCTTTTACACATTAGTTGCGTCTGCATACACAGGTGTTCACACATTAATTGCATCTGCATACACAAGTGTTTTAACATGTTCGTTTGCATCTGAATATTTTTTTTACATTTTTTTTACTCTCTCCGTCTGACCATTGGTTACCATCTATGAGTACACTATGCAGTACAGGACTATATTAAAATTACAGTCATCACTGACCATTTTCCAGAGCTTGTACTGTAGATCAATCCGCCGCTATTCAAACTAAAGTACTGGATTAGTGGAGCATTAGCCACCCAGTGGTGGAGATGTGTATTGCATGCTGAGTATCTAGTCATGCCTCAACGCGCCTGTCCGTGATTAAACTCAGCAACATAAGGTATCGCCTCGGCGTGACTAAACCTCCGTCTATGTGCTGAAACAATCAAGATAATGGAGGACTCATCTGTATAGAGTACATTTTGGATGTGAAGTAAGTGGAAAAATCAAGAGCCTAGAATGAGGAGGGGAGATGAGTTTTTGGTTATGTAAACTTCTCTAGACACATGCATTTAATTGTAATGTCCTTGATATTCAAAGATTTATCTAATCACGACAGGTTTCACAGACTAACAGAGCAACATCTGCGATCCCAGAATGTCCAAGTTATTCAATATTGAACACAGTTTGATTAACGATAGAGAATAATGGAGATTTCGATAAGTTTACTCTGATGAATTCCCCCAATGAAAAGAGTAAAGATTCTTCAAAAATATTTATTTTATTGAAATCTCTTTGGCATTCTGTTTAATTATATATTAATTCCAAATTGGAAAAAAATATTTTCCCTTTTGTTATCTTACTTTTTACAATTTTACTTTGCTATTATATAAATTTATATTTTTAAAGAGATAATTCACTGTGGGGGAATTCCATACTGTACCTTGCACCTGATTTTGGAACACTACAGTTATGCATGAATCTAATATCTATGGGATCTAATTATAAAAAAAACTATGGTTGAAGGTTTTTCAGCTCTGAAAAAAAGATACTCATCTCTCCATGCAGAATATCAAGATTGTATGTTAATATTTCGGATCTCAAAGCTGTGGACATATTGACAGTCTGCACATGTTGACATGTTCATTGTTGTCATTTTATCAATGTTCAAAATACCAAAATCCTAATTTAGTCTACTATCTTGATGGCAGTGACCATAGGCAGACAGAAACTTGGGCAAAAAAACCATGGTATAGTTGACACAAAGTTTTCTCAACTTCTCCTTTACCATCAAATTCAGCACAATTTTCAGAATTAAAAGAATTAACCAAGTCTTGACTTATGTCAGAAGAGAGGATCATAAATACTCACGCAGAAAGTTCATATGATTTTGTTGTATTACTTGATTTTGGCGATTTTTATAAAAGAGAGACTTTATAACAGTAACAATAAACCAATATGTACATGTGAGAGCAGTTGAGGAGTTGCCAGAAGTCATACAATTACAACCTACTAGTGGCTGTTACAAATACCAATCCCAGGACAAGATAAAACTAATAATGTAAATAACTGTATGCAGTTATAGCATCCATAAGTAATCTGATTAAGACCTACCGGTATAGTAATATCTTCACATAATTTCTAGACATATACTATGTCGCCTGTATAGTCTATTTGCAGATTAAAAAATCAGTAAGGAAGGATAAAACACTACCTTCATGTATTTCCTTTTACACATCCTATAACCCAATGTAATTCAAGTTGCAGAGGCTAGAATGATTCAGTGTGATTTGGTATAAGATGGAGGGTACAGTATGTCAATGCTAAGGCACGGGATTATTTCTGTATGTATAGTATGCCCAATGTAATACCATCTGCTCAAAGTACACATTTTACTAGACTACTTTAAAAATAAACCAAATAATCTGTAACATTCACAAGTGGGAGAGGTGATGGAAAACTAGTACTACTATTACTACTACTATTACTACTACTACTACTACTACTACTACTACTACTACTACTACTACTACTACTACTACTACTACTGCATCTACAACTACTACTACTATTACTACTACTACTACTACTACTACTACTATTACTACTACTACTACTACTACTACTACTACTACTACTACTACTACTGCATCTACAACTACTACTACTATTACTACTACTACTACTACTACTACTACTATTACTACTACTACTACTGCTACTACTACTACTACTACTACTACTACTACTGCATCTACAAATACTACTACTATTACTACTACTACTACTGCTGCTGCTACTACTACTACTACTACTACTACTACTACTACTACTACTACTACTACAACTGCATCTACAACTACTACTACTATTACTACTACTACTACTACTACAACTACCACCTATTACTACCAACAATTCTACAACAACTAATACTAATTCTACCACTACCACTAATACTACTACTACTACTACTATTACTGCTACTACTACAACAACTCCTACTACTACCACCACCACTACCTAAACTACTATTACTACCAACACTACCACAGCCACTAATATTACTTCTACCACTACCACTAATAATACTACTACTATTACTTACTACTACAACTCCTACTCCTACTACACTACTACTACTACTACTACTACTACTACTACTACTACTACTACTACTACAACTACTACTACTACTAATAATAATAATAATAATAATAATAATAATATAAAATTGATTTCATCACAAAGTTCTTGTATATCCTTTGTTGTCTAACAAATTTTGGGAACCTACCTCCAGTACTTCATGAAACTCAAAGTGCTTGAGATGACTAATAATAAGATGATGTGTTTTATATCTGCACAGTGTGCCTTCATCAGTTTGCCATGAAGGTGGCACCTACTGTTTGCCCTATCACACTATGCTGCACCAAGAGGCTCTCTGAAAAATCCCTTTAGCAAATTTACTATTTTCTCTCACTAATCTCGGCTAGGAAGCTATTCCATGTCCAGTCAAAATAATTTAGTACACAGAAGTTAATGATGTTTTTATTTGTGTAACACATTCGAGGACAGATGCCATGTATCTAGGCTTACCATACATACCATGTAATTGGGGCACACATGAAACACACAGATTCTCTAGCTGAGTAATACCAGGTGAAATACAAGATTGTAGTCAGCAAGTGACATAATCTGTGTGATTCATATGTACTGGTATAAAGGGATAGTATGGCACATCTGCATGTATCATACACCAACTGCATCCCTACTTTATATGATATACTGTATTTCATCTTCTCTTACCATGCCATTTTTCCATGTGATTTCTCCTGCTTTGATATTATAAACCTGGTCATCTTGTGATTCGTCAAAGATGGTCACAGGCTTTACAACAAATTCATATGATGTATTAGTTTTATATATAACCCAGTTTTCCATTAACCACTTAGAGGGCAGATCTCCTCTTTCATTGAAGGTCATCTCTTCTCCAGTGGGATCTGTGTAATGAAGGTTTCTCATAGAGTTCCGCTTTCGTTAGGAAATAAAAATGTCTGTATAAGTAATAGCACAAACACAGCAAATGTTCTGGACATACACATACACTTATAGCATAACTGTGGCCATAGATTTTATAGGTAATGAGAGATTGGGTCTATTTACTAAACACAGGAAGTAGAGATGAGCGGTTTCGGTTCTCTGAGAACCTAACCCCTCCGAACTCCACGTGGTTTACACGGGTCCGAGGCAGCCTCGGTTCTTTCTGCCTGACTTGGAAACCCCGATGAGGCAAAACGTTATCATCCGTTGTCGGATTCTCGCGAGATTCAGATTCCATATAAAGAGTTGTGGTTCTCCGCCGTATTCACTTGTGCATTGTAGAGAGAGCGGAGAGGACATGGCTACGTTCTCTCAGTGGAAATCTCAATATCAGTGCTCAGTATCAGTGCTTACTGCTAACTTATTGCTGCTCAGTAATACTACTAGTTGTGTGTCTCTCCTGCTCAGTGTCAGTTATAGTATCCTCATCAGTGCTCAGTATCACTGCTCATTGTCTTGTGCTGCATTGTGTGGTGCTCAGTATACTACAGTACATTACTAATAGTCCAGGGCTGCATCTTGCTGCTCAGTGTCAGTTCTAGTATCATCCTCATTAGTGCTCAGTATCACTGCTCATTGTCTTGTGCTGCATTGTGTGGTGCTCAGTATATTACAGTACATTACTAATAGTCCAGTGCTACATCTTGCAGCTCAGTGTCAGTTCTAGTATCCTCATCAGTGCTCAGTATCACTGCTCATTGTCTTGTGCTGCATTGTGTGGTGCTCAGTATACTACAGTACATTACTAATAGTCCAGTGCTGCATCTTACTGCTCAGTGTCAGTTCTAGTATCCTCATCAGTGCTCAGTATCACTGCTCATTGTCTTGTGCTGCATTGTGTGGTGCTCAGTATACTACAGTACATTACTAATAGTCCAGGTCTGCATCTTACTGCTCAGTGTCAGTTCTAGTATCTTCATCAGTGCTCAGTATCACTGCTCTTTGTCTTGTGCTGCATTGTGGTGCTCAGTATACTACAGTACAATAGTCCAGTGCTGCATCTTGCTGGTCAGTGTCAGTTCTAGTATCTTCATCAGTGCTCAGTATCACTACTCTTTGTCTTGTGCTGCATTGTGTGGTGCTCAGTATACTACAGTACATTACTAATAGTCCAGGGCTGCATCTTACTGCTCAGTGTCAGTTCTAGTATCATCCTCATTAGTGCTCAGTATCACTGCTCATAGTCTTGTGCTGCATTGTGTGGTGCTCAGTATATTACAGTACATTACTAATAGTCCAGTGCTACATCTTACTGCTCAGTGTCAGTTCTAGTATCCTCATCAGTGCTCAGTATCACTGCTCATTGTCTTGTGCTACATTGTGTGGTGCTCAGTATATTACAGTACATTACTAATAGTCCAGGGCTGCATCTTGCTGCTCTGTGTCAGTTCTAGTATCTTCATCAGTGCTCAATACCACTGCTCATTGTCTTGTGCTGCATTGTGTGGTGCTCAGTATACTACAGTACATTACTAATAGTCCAGTGCTACATCTTGCAGCTCAGTGTCAGTTCTAGTATCCTCATCAGTGCTCAGTATCACTGCTCATTGTCTTGTGCTACATTGTGTGGTGCTCAGTATACTACAGTACATTACTAATAGTCCAGTGCTACATCTTGCTGCTCAGTGTCAGTTCTAGTATCCTCATCAGTGCTCAGTATCACTGCTCATTGTCTTGTGCTGCATTGTGTGGTGCTCAGTATACTACAGTACATTACTAATAGTCCAGGGCTGCATCTTGCTGCTCAGTGTCAGTTCTAGTATCATCCTCATTAGTGCTCAGTATCACTGCTCATTGTCTTGTGCTGCATTGTGTGGTGCTCAGTATATTACAGTACATTACTAATAGTCCAGTGCTACATCTTGCAGCTCAGTGTCAGTTCTAGTATCCTCATCAGTGCTCAGTATCACTGCTCATTGTCTTGTGCTGCATTGTGTGGTGCTCAGTATACTACAGTACATTACTAATAGTCCAGTGCTGCATCTTACTGCTCAGTGTCAGTTCTAGTATCCTCATCAGTGCTCAGTATCACTGCTCATTGTCTTGTGCTGCATTGTGTGGTGCTCAGTATACTACAGTACATTACTAATAGTCCAGGGCTGCATCTTACTGCTCAGTGTCAGTTCTAGTATCTTCATCAGTGCTCAGTATCACTGCTCTTTGTCTTGTGCTGCATTGTGGTGCTCAGTATACTACAGTACAATAGTCCAGTGCTGCATCTTGCTGGTCAGTGTCAGTTCTAGTATCTTCATCAGTGCTCAGTATCACTACTCTTTGTCTTGTGCTGCATTGTGTGGTGCTCAGTATACTACAGTACATTACTAATAGTCCAGGGCTGCATCTTGCTGCTCTGTGTCAGTTCTAGTATCTTCATCAGTGCTCAATACCACTGCTCATTGTCTTGTGCTGCATTGTGTGGTGCTCAGTATACTACAGTACATTACTAATAGTCCAGTGCTACATCTTGCTGCTCAGTGTCAGTTCTAGTATCCTCATCAGTGCTCAGTATCACTGCTCATTGTCTTGTGCTGCATTGTGTGGTGCTCAGTATACTACAGTACATTACTAATAGTCCAGGGCTGCATCTTGCTGCTCAGTGTCAGTTCTAGTATCATCCTCATTAGTGCTCAGTATCACTGCTCATTGTCTTGTGCTGCATTGTGTGGTGCTCAGTATATTACAGTACATTACTAATAGTCCAGTGCTACATCTTGCAGCTCAGTGTCAGTTCTAGTATCCTCATCAGTGCTCAGTATCACTGCTCATTGTCTTGTGCTGCATTGTGTGGTGCTCAGTATACTACAGTACATTACTAATAGCCCAGTGCTGCATCTTACTGCTCAGTGTCAGTTCTAGTATCCTCATCAGTGCTCAGTATCACTGCTCATTGTCTTGTGCTGCATTGTGTGGTGCTCAGTATACTACAGTACATTACTAATAGTCCAGGGCTGCATCTTACTGCTCAGTGTCAGTTCTAGTATCTTCATCAGTGCTCAGTATCACTGCTCTTTGTCTTGTGCTGCATTGTGGTGCTCAGTATACTACAGTACAATAGTCCAGTGCTGCATCTTGCTGGTCAGTGTCTGTTCTAGTATCTTCATCAGTGCTCAGTATCACTACTCTTTGTCTTGTGCTGCATTGTGTGGTGCTCAGTATACTACAGTACATTACTAATAGTCCAGGGCTGCATCTTACTGCTCAGTGTCAGTTCTAGTATCATCCTCATTAGTGCTCAGTATCACTGCTCATAGTCTTGTGCTGCATTGTGTGGTGCTCAGTATATTACAGTACATTACTAATAGTCCAGTGCTACATCTTACTGCTCAGTGTCAGTTCTAGTATCCTCATCAGTGCTCAGTATCACTGCTCATTGTCTTGTGCTACATTGTGTGGTGCTCAGTATATTACAGTACATTACTAATAGTCCAGGGCTGCATCTTGCTGCTCAGTGTCAGTTCTAGTATCCTCATCAGTGCTCAGTATCACTGCTCATTGTCTTGTGCTGCATTGTGTGGTGCTCAGTATACTACAGTACATTACTAATAGTCCAGTGCTACATCTTGCTGCTCAGTGTCAGTTCTAGTATCCTCATCAGTGCTCAGTATCACTGCTCATTGTCTTGTGCTGCATTGTGTGGTGCTCAGTATACTACAGTACATTACTAATAGTCCAGTGCTGCATCTTACTGCTCAGTGTCAGTTCTAGTATCCTCATCAGTGCTCAGTATCACTGCTCATTGTCTTGTGCTGCATTGTGTGGTGCTCAGTATACTACAGTACATTACTAATAGTCCAGTGCTGCATCTTGCTGCTCAGTGTCAGTTCTAGTATCCTCATCAGTGCTCAGTATCACTGCTCATTGTCTTGTGCTGCATTGTGTGGTGCTCAGTATACTACAGTACATTACTAATAGTCCAGGGCTGCATCTTACTGCTCAGTGTCAGTTCTAGTATCTTCATCAGTGCTCAGTATCACTGCTCTTTGTCTTGTGCTGCATTGTGGTGCTCAGTATACTACAGTACAATAGTCCAGTGCTGCATCTTGCTGGTCAGTGTCAGTTCTAGTATCTTCATCAGTGCTCAGTATCACTACTCTTTGTCTTGTGCTGCATTGTGTGGTGCTCAGTATACTACAGTACATTACTAATAGTCCAGGGCTGCATCTTACTGCTCAGTGTCAGTTCTAGTATCATCCTCATTAGTGCTCAGTATCACTGCTCATTGTCTTGTGCTGCATTGTGTGGTGCTCAGTATATTACAGTACATTACTAATAGTCCAGTGCTACATCTTGCTGCTCAGTGTCAGTTCTAGTATCCTCATCAGTGCTCAGTATCACTGCTCATTGTCTTGTGCTACATTGTGTGGTGCTCAGTATATTACAGTACATTACTAATAGTCCAGGGCTGCATCTTGCTGCTCTGTGTCAGTTCTAGTATCTTCATCAGTGCTCAATACCACTGCTCATTGTCTTGTGCTGCATTGTGTGGTGCTCAGTATACTACAGTACATTACTAATAGTCCAGTGCTACATCTTGCTGCTCAGTGTCAGTTCTAGTGTCCTCATCAGTGCTCAGTATCACTGCTCATTGTCTTGTGCTGCATTGTGTGGTGCTCAGTATACTACAGTACATTACTAATAGTCCAGTGCTGCATCTTACTGCTCAGTGTCAGTTCTAGTATCCTCATCAGTGCTCAGTATCACTGCTCATTGTCTTGTGCTGTACTGTGTGGTGCTCAGTATACTACAGTACATTACTAATAGTCCAGGGCTGCATCTTGCTGCTCAGTGTCAGTTCTAGTATTCTCATCAGTGCTCAGTATCACTACTCATTGTCTTGTGCTACATTGTGTGGTGCTCAGTATACTACAGTACAATACTAATAGTTCAGGGCTGCATCTTGCTGCTCAGTGACAGTTCTAGTATCCTCATCAGTGCTCAGTATCACTGCTTATTGTCTTGTGCTGCATTGTGTGGTGCTCAGTATAATTCAGTACAATACTAATAGTTCAGGGCTGCATCTTGCTGCTCAGTGTCAGTTCTAGTATCCTCATCAGTGCTCAGTATTACTGCTTATTGTCTTGTGCTGCATTGTGTGGTGCTCAGTATACTACAGTACATTACTAATAGTCCAGGGCTACATCTTACTGCTCAGTGTCAGTTCTAGTATCCTCATCAGTGCTCAGTATCACTGCTCATTGTCTTGTGCTACATTGTGTGGTGCTCAGTATACTACAGTACATTACCAATAGTCCAGAGCTGCATCTTACTGCTCAATGTCAGTTCTAGTATCCTCATCAGTGCTCAGTATCACTGCTCATTGTCTTGTGCTGCATTGTGTGGTGCTCAGTATACTACAGTACATTATTAATAGTCCAGGGCTGCATCTTGCTGCTCAGTGACAGTTCTAGTATCCTCATCAGTGCTCAGTATCACTGCTCATTGTCTTGTGCTGCATTGTGTGGTGCTCAGTATAATTCAGTACATTACTAACAGTCCAGGGCTGCATCTTGCTGCTCAGTGTCATTTCTAGTATCATCCTCATTAGTGCTCAGTATCACTGCTCATTGTCTTGTGCTGCATTGTGTGGTGCTCAGTATATTACAGTACATTACTAATAGTCCAGTGCTACATCTTGCTGCTCAGTGTCAGTTCTAGTATCCTCATCAGTGCTCAGTATCACTGCTCATTGTCTTGTGCTGCATTGTGTGGTGCTCAGTATATTACAGTACATTACTAATAGTCCAGGGCTGCATCTTGCTGCTCAGTGACAGTTCTAGTATCCTCATCAGTGCTCAGTATCACTGCTCATTGTCTTGTGCTGCATTGTGTGGTGCTCAGTATAATTCAGTACATTACTAACAGTCCAGGGCTGCATCTTACTGCTCAGTGTCAGTTTTCAGTATCATCTTTATCAGTGCTCAGTATCACTGCTTATTGTCTTGTGCTGCATTGTGGTGCTCAGTATACTAAAGTACAATAGTCCAGGGCTGCATCTTGCTGCTCAGTGTCAGTTCTAGTATCATCCTCATCAGTGCTCAGTATCACTGCTCATTGTCTTGTGCTGCATTGTGTGGTGCTCAGTATATTACAGTACATTACTAATAGTCCAGTGCCACATCTTGCTGCTCAGTGTCAGTTCTAGTATCCTCATCAGTGCTCAGTATCACTGCTCATTGTCTTGTGCTGCATTGTGGTGCTCAGTATACTACAGTACAATAGTCCAGGGCTGCATCTTACTGCTCAGTGTCAGTTCTAGTATTCTCATCAGTGCTCAGTATCACTGCTTATTGTCTTGTGCTGCATTGTGTGGTGCTCAGTATAATTCAGTACATTACGAACAGTCCAGGGCTGCATCTTACTGCTCAGTGTCAGTTTTCAGTATCATCTTTATCAGTGCTCAGTATCACTGCTCATTGTCTTGTGCTGCATTGTGTGGTGCTCAGTATACTACAGTACAATAGTCCAGGGCTGCATCTTGCTGCTCAGTGTCAGTTCTAGTATCATCCTCATCAGTGCTCAGTATCACTGCTCATTGTCTTGTGCTGCATTGTGTGGTGCTCAGTATATTACAGTACATTACTAATAGTCCAGTGCTACATCTTGCTGCTCAGTGTCAGTTCTAGTATCCTCATCAGTGCTCAGTATCACTACTCTTTGTCTTGTGCTGCATTGTGGTGCTCAGTATACTACAGTACAATAGTCCAGGGCTGCATCTTGCTGCTCAGTGTCAGTTCTAGTATCATCCTCATCAGTGCTCAGTATCACTGCTCATTGTCTTGTGCTGCATTGTGTGGTGCTCAGTATACTACAGTACATTACTAATAGTCCAGTGCTACATCTTGCTGCTCAGTGTCAGTTCTAGTATCCTCATCAGTGCTCAGTATCACTGCTCATTGTCTTGTGCTGCATTGTGTGGTGCTCAGTATACTACAGTACATTATTAATAGTCCAGGGCTGCATCTTGCTGCTCAGTGACAGTTCTAGTATCCTCATCAGTGCTCAGTATCACTGCTCATTGTCTTGTGCTGCATTGTGTGGTGCTCAGTATAATTCAGTACATTACTAACAGTCCAGGGCTGCATCTTGCTGCTCAGTGTCATTTCTAGTATCATCCTCATTAGTGCTCAGTATCACTGCTCATTGTCTTGTGCTGCATTGTGTGGTGCTCAGTATATTACAGTACATTACTAATAGTCCAGTGCTACATCTTGCTGCTCAGTGTCAGTTCTAGTGTCCTCATCAGTGCTCAGTATCACTGCTCATTGTCTTGTGCTGCATTGTGTGGTGCTCAGTATACTACAGTACATTATTAATAGTCCAGGGCTGCATCTTGCTGCTCAGTGACAGTTCTAGTATCCTCATCAGTGCTCAGTATCACTGCTCATTGTCTTGTGCTGCATTGTGTGGTGCTCAGTATAATTCAGTACATTACTAACAGTCCAGGGCTGCATCTTACTGCTCAGTGTCAGTTTTCAGTATCATCTTTATCAGTGCTCAGTATCACTGCTTATTGTCTTGAGCTGCATTGTGGTGCTCAGTATACTACAGTACAATAGTCCAGGGCTGCATCTTGCTGCTCAGTGTCAGTTCTAGTATCATCCTCATCAGTGCTCAGTATCACTGCTCATTGTCTTGTGCTGCATTGTGTGGTGCTCAGTATATTACAGTACATTACTAATAGTCCAGTGCCACATCTTGCTGCTCAGTGTCAGTTCTAGTATCCTCATCAGTGCTCAGTATCACTGCTCATTGTCTTGTGCTGCATTGTGGTGCTCAGTATACTACAGTACAATAGTCCAGGGCTGCATCTTACTGCTCAGTGTCAGTTCTAGTATTCTCATCAGTGCTCAGTATCACTGCTTATTGTCTTGTGCTGCATTGTGTGGTGCTCAGTATAATTCAGTACATTACTAACAGTCCAGGGCTGCATCTTACTGCTCAGTGTCAGTTTTCAGTATCATCTTTATCAGTGCTCAGTATCACTGCTCATTGTCTTGTGCTGCATTGTGTGGTGCTCAGTATACTACAGTACAATAGTCCAGGGCTGCATCTTGCTGCTCAGTGTCAGTTCTAGTATCATCCTCATCAGTGCTCAGTATCACTGCTCATTGTCTTGTGCTGCATTGTGTGGTGCTCAGTATATTACAGTACATTACTAATAGTCCAGTGCTACATCTTGCTGCTCAGTGTCAGTTCTAGTATCCTCATCAGTGCTCAGTATCACTACTCTTTGTCTTGTGCTGCATTGTGGTGCTCAGTATACTACAGTACAATAGTCCAGGGCTGCATCTTGCTGCTCAGTGTCAGTTCTAGTATCATCCTCATCAGTGCTCAGTATCACTGCTCATTGTCTTGTGCTGCATTGTGTGGTGCTCAGTATATTACAGTACATTACTAATAGTCCAGTGCTACATCTTACTGCTCAGTGTCATTTCTAGTATCCTCATCAGTGCTCAGTATCACTGCTCATTGTCTTGTGCTGCATTGTGTGGTGGCAGTATACTACAGTACATTACTAATAGTCCAGTGTCTTGTGCTGCATATTGCTGCTGTAGGGTGCTGTGGAAGTGTCCTATCACTGTGCATAGGTCATCATCATTCCAGTCACAGTGGCATCTGATATCTATCTAGTGGTATCTAATTCCAGACAGTACTGCCGTCTAATTCCAGATATATTACTAGCATATAATTCCAAACATTAAAAAATGGAAAAAAAAATGTGAAGAGTAAAATAGTGAAAAATCAAGATCCATTTCCACCAAGTGCTGAAGCTGCTGCCACTAGTCATGGCAGAGACGATGAAATGCCATCAACATTGTCTGCCAAGGCCGATGCCCAATGTCATAGCAGAGAGCATGTAAAATCCAAAAAGAAAAAGTTCAGTAAAATGATGACCCAAATATCTAAATTAAAAACGTCTGAGGAGAAGCGTAAACTTGCCAATATGCCATGTACGACTCGGAGTGGCAAGGAATTGCTGAGGGCCTGGCCTATGTTCATGGCTAGTGGTTCAGCTTCACATGAGGATGGAAGCACTCATCCTCCCGCTAGAAAAATTAAAAGAGTTAAGCTGGCAAAAGCATAGCAAAGAACTGCGTTTTAAATCACAAATCCCCAAGGAGAGTCCAAATGTTTTGTGGGGTGTGATGCCTAACCTTCCCAACACTGGACGGGAAGAGCATGCGCCTTCCACCATTTGCACGCCCCCTGCAAGTGCTGGAAGGAGCACCCGCAGTCCAGTTCCTAATAGTCAAATTGAAGATGTCACTGTTGAAGTACACCAGGATGAGGATGTAAAATAAAAAAGGGCCGACTAGATGGGCCAAGTGGTTCTTATCTGCCGTCAAATTCTATGTTTCTATGTTTCTATATGGGTGTTGCTGGCGCTGAGGAGGAAATTGACAAGGAGGATTCTGATGGTGAGGTGGTTTGTTTAAGTCAGGCACCCGGGGAGACACCTGTTGTCCGTGGGATGAATAAGGTCATTGACATGATTGGTCAAAATACAATAAAAATCACCTCTTTGGTGTGGAATTATTTTAAAAGAAATGTGGACAACTGGTGTCAAGCCGTGTGTTGCCTTTGTCAAGCTGTAATAAGTAGGAGTAAGGACGTTAACCACCTAGGAAAATCCTCCCTTATACGTCACCTGCAGCACATTCATCAGAAGTCATTGACAAGTTCAAAAATGTTGGGTGACAGCGGAAGCAGTCCACTGACAACTAAATCCATTCTTCCTCTTGTACCCAAGCTCCTGCAAACCACCCCACCAATGTCAATTTCCTCCTTAGACAGGAACGCCAATAGTCCTGCAGGCCATGTCACTGGCAAGTCTGACGAGTCCTCTCCTAACTGGGATTCCTCCGATATATCCTTGAGTGGAACACCTGCTGCTGCTGTTGCTGCTGGCGCTGCTGTTGTTGCTGCTGGGAGTCGATCATCATCCCAGAGGGGAAGTCGGAAGACCACTTGTACTACTTCCAGTAAGCAATTGACTGTCCAACAGTCCTTTGCGAGGAAGATGAAATATCACAGCAGTCATCCTGTTGCAAAGCGGATAACTGAGGCCTTGACAACTATGTTGGTGTTAGATGTGCGTCCGGTATCCACCATTAGTTCACAGGGACTTAGAGAATTGCTTTATGCAGTGTGTCCCCGGTACCAAATACCATCTAGGATCCACTTCTCTAGGCAGGCGATACCAAGATTGTACACAGACGTCAGAAAAAGAGTCACCAGTGTCCTAAAAAATGCAGTTGTACCACGGACATGTGGACAAGTGGAGCAGGGCAGACTCAGGACTATATTACTGTGACAGCCCACTGGGTAGATGTATTGCCTCCCGCAGCAACAACAGCAGCAGTGGCACCAGTAGCAGCATCTCACAAATGCCAACTCTTTCCTAGGCAGGCTACCTAGCTTTGTATCACCGCTTTCCATAAGAGGCACTCAGCTGACAACCTCTTACGGAAACTGAGGAACATCATCGCAAATTGGCTTACCCCAATTAGACTCTCCTGGGGATTTGTGACATTGGACAACGCCACCAATATTGAGCGTGCATTACATGTGGCCAAATTCCAACACGTCCCATGTTTTGCACATACAATGAATTTGGTAGTGAATAATTAAAAAAAAACACAGTGGCGTGCAGGAGATGCTGTCGATGGCCTAAAGAATTGCGGCCCACTTTTGGCATTCTGGCACCTCATGCTGAAGACTGGAGCACCAGCAAACACTCTTGAACATGCCCTGCCATCAGCTGAAGCAAGAGGTGGTAACGAGGTGGAATTCAACCCTCTATATGCTTCAGAGGATGCAGGAGCAGCAAAAGACCATTCAAGCCTATACATCTGCCTACGATATAGGCAAAGGAGGGGGAATGCACCTTACTCAAGCGCAGTGTAGAATGATTTATATGTTGTGCAAGGTTCTCCAACCCTTTGAACTTGCCACACGTGAAGTCAGTTCAGACAATGCCAGCCTAAGTCAGGTCACTCCCCTCATCAGGCTTTTGCAGAAGCAGCTGGAGATATTGAAGGAGGAGCTAAAACAGAGCGATTCCGCTAGGCATGTGGGACTTGTGGATGGAGCCCTTCATTTGCTTGGGTGGTCAATCTATTGAAATCAGATCACTACATTTTGGCCACCGTGCTCGATCCTAGGTTTAAAGCCTACGTTGTATCTCTCTTTCCGTCAGACACAAGTCTGCAGATGTTCAAAGACCTGCTGGTGAGACACTTGTCAACTCAAGCGGAACGTGACCCGCCAACAGCACCTCCTTCATTTTCTACCACCACCGGAGCTGACAGGAGAAGGATAACAATTCCAAAACCACCCGTGGTGGTGATGCAGGGCAGTCTGGAGCAAGTGCTGACATCTGGACATGCTGAAGGACCTGCCAACGATTACTGACATGTCTACTGTCACTGCATATGATTCTGTCACCATTTAAAGAATGGTGGAGGATTATATGAGTGACAGCATCCAAGTTGGCATGTCAGACAGTCCGTATGTATACTGGCAGGAAAAAGAGGCAATTTGGAGGCCCTTGCACAAACTGGCTTTATTTTACCTAAGTTGCTCCAGTGTTTAGTGCAGCCAGTAACCTTGTCAGCGATCGGTGTACGAGGTTACTTCCAGAAAATGTGGAGAAGATGATGTTCATCAAAATTAATTATAATACATTTCTCCGTGGAGACATTTACCAGCAATTGCCTCCAGAAAGTACACAGAAACCTGTGATGGTGGAATCCAGTGGGGACGAATTAATAATCTATGAGGAGGGGGATGTACACAGTGAAAGGGGCAGACTAGATGGGCCAAGTGGTTCTTATCTGCCGACAAATTCTATGTAAAGGGGTGAGGAATCTGACGATGAGGAGGAGGTGGACATCTTGCCTCCGTAGAGCCAAATTGTGCAAGGAGAGATTGATTGCTTCTTTTTTGGTGGGGGCCCAAACCAACCAATCATTTCAGCCACAGTCATGTGGCAGACCCTGTTGCTGAAATGATTGGTTTGTTAAAGTGTGCATGTCCTGATTATACAACATAAACTTGGGAGGGCATCATGTGCTGTTTGGGAATTATTTTTTAAGTGCCATCCTGTCTGACACTGCAGTGCCGCTCCTAGATGGGCCAGGTGTTCGTGCCGCCCACTTGGGTCGCTTAGCTTAGTCATCCAGTGACCTCCGTGCAAATTTTAGGACTAAAAATAATATTGTGAGGTGTTCAGAATAGACTGGAAATGAGTGGAAATTAGGGTTATTGAGGTTAATAATATTATAGAATCAAAATTACCCCAAAATTCTATGATTTAAGCTGTTTTTGAGGGTTTTAAAAAAAAAATACACCCGAATCCTACATAAATTTGAAAGGAAGGTTTTGACAAAACGCGTCCGAATCCAAAACACGACCACAGAACCGAATCCAAAACCAAAGCACAAAACCCGAAAAATGCCCGCTGCACATCTCTAAGGAAGGTGATAAAGTGTATGGAGATAAAGTACCAACCAACCAACTGCTGTCATTTATCACACACAGCCTGTAACATGACAGATAGGAGCTGAGTCTCTGGTACTTTATCTCTGTCCACTTTATCTCTCTCCACTGCTTAGTGAATAGACCACTATGGTATTAAGGGGGGCATGTACAAAGAAGTGATACAAGTAGAGAATTGAGCGAGTGGAGAAGTTGCCCATGGCAACCAATAAGCTGCTCTGTATGCTTTTATAGTATGCAAATTATAAATGTTACGTCAATGCTGATTGGTTGCATGGGCAGCTTCTCCAATGGCTCACTTCTCCACTTTATCACTGCTTAGTACATGTCCCCCTTAGTTTAGAATGTGCCAAATGTTGATCCTGGCAGTCCTGATATCTCTGAATAGCCCATTTTTTCCCGGACCAGGGATGGTGTGATAGTCAGCAGTTTGCCCATTTTGTATTTTGTCATCTTCTATGAATGACTGCACAGATACAGTAGAACATATTGTAATGATGATTTTTTTAACTCTGTTCAGTCTGCTGAAATAAGTAACTTAGGCCCTCATTCCGAGTTGTTCGCTCGCTAGCTGCTTTTAGCAGCCGTGCAGACGCTAAGCCGCCGCCCTCTGGGAATGTATCTTAGCTTAGCAGAAGTGCGAATGAAAGGAAAAAAAAATTCGAGCAGGTTTTTAGTAGCTTCAGACCTACTCCTAGCTTGCGATCACTTCAGACTATTTAGTTCCTGTTTTGACGTCACGAACATGCCCTGCAATCGGCCAGCCCCTCTCCCGTTTCCCCAGGCACGCCTGCGCTTGTATCTGACACGCCTGCGTTTTTCAGCACACTCCCTGAAAACTGTCAGTTACCTCCCAGAAACGCCCCATTCCTGTCAATCACCCAGCGATCAGCAGTGCGACTGAAAAGCGCCGCTCGACCTTGTGTGAAACTGCATTGGCTTTTGTGAAAGTACATTGCGCGTGTGCACTGCACCGCATACGCATGTGCAGAAGTGACGATTTTTAGTCTGATCGCTGCGCTGCTAATGACAGCAGCTAGCAATCACCTCGTTAGTCTGCTGATTTAGTGGAAACAATGTGCTAGTTCCATGCCAAAAAAACCACAATCTACTGTAGATGCTAGATCTTCTCCATATGCATATTGCTAGGTAATAAAGGGAACATTACATGTATTTCTATGTAGAGGTTGTTGCTTAGTCAGACAACTTTATTGCTGTTTGTCTTTATGTTTTCCACAGAACTAAGAAAAACTGTTTGACAGAGCAAATGTGACTGATGTAGGACCTGAGAGATTGACATGTTACCATGCGACTGCAAAAGTCAATGTCAAACAATTATCTCTCAATTTATTACATACATACAAATAAAATATCTGGGGTGGTTACTGGGATTGTAACACACAGCAGCACATTGGGAACTTAATTCCAGTGCTCCAGCCAGTCGCTACTAGTATATTGGAGTTTTGGAACAAGCCCTGTTCTTCACCTACAGTACTTTCTAGATACAACAAATCTTCTACAGTACATACAGAAATACACCTACATATCCAGTTCTAGTGATACTTGTGGTAATTCAGATCTGATTGCAGCAGCAAATTTGTTATCTAATGGGCAAAACTATGTGGGTAATTCAGACCTGATTGCTAGGCTGCGTTTTTGTACAGCCTGCGTTCATGTCTGAACTGCACATGCCTATGCAGCACAATGCGCATGCGCATTGCACAGGTATAAAGCAGATCGCCGCTCAGTGATGGGTTTGTGTGAACAATCCATTTGCACGCATGAACGCAAGGATATTGACCGGAAGAAGGCGTTTGTGGGTGGCAACTGACCATTTTCAGGGAGTGGTTGCAGGCATGTCCAATTGTTAGCAGGGAGGGTGTCTGACATCAATTCTGGTCCCAGACAGGCTTAAGTGATCGCATTGGCTGAGTAAGTCCTGGGCTGTGCAGAGACGGCACAAGATCTGTTTGTACATCTCTACTACACATGCGTTTGCACACTTGCACAGCAAAAATACACTCCCCCTGTAGGTGGCGACTATCTGATCGCAGCAGTGCAAAAATCACCTGCTAGCAATCAGGTCTGAATTACCCCCATGTGCACTGCATTTCCTGCTGTGATCAGATCTGAATGAGGGTCACTGTCCTTTAGTTGTGTCTGAACATGCTACTGTGTATCTGCCAATTACTGCTAATTATCTCTGTGACTTATCTGTCCTCTCCAGTCCTGGCTTTACACTGATGACTTATCTTCCTGAGATGCCTGCCTCAGACATAGATTGATTCCCATCTGCTCTTCCCACCACCCATGACCATATGTAGATCACTCCTTGACTTCCAACTACATTACCTAATTACTTTGTCTATGCCTCCTGATATAATATACTCCCCTCTTCTTTGTCACATTAGCTGCTTACCTGGGGGACTATGACATGTGCAGCACAGCAGAAAGGACAACATGGAGGGATCAGTGACATGTATATACTGGGTGCGCTATGATATACTGACAGCTACAACCCACCTGTTGGTATATAAGCAGTGAGGGATCCTGTGTTTGCTGTTCTTGCTGCACTTTGGGCCCGGTGGTGAGATTTACTCACAATAGATTCTATTCCCACTCTGTAGGTGGCATGGAACCAACAACTGAGTGTGAATTAGAGGAGGTGTAGGGATTCTGACTGCAGGTAAAATGTCAGAGGTTTGGATTCCGGAGTCACTCTCCTGAACACCGGGATCCTGACCACCAGCATTATAAGCACATCCTGTTTTTACTCTATACCCTGAAGATAAACAGGACCAATACAGACTGATGAGTCTGCAGAACCACTGACTGGATTAATGATCTATAATTATGCCACCAACCAATCGATTTGAGCCTAATATTATGGCAATAGTGTTGCCAAATACAAATCAAGAGCTCAATTCCGACAATTCTCTCGTCACTCTCTTACATACACACAACTTACTGTTTGCTTTAATTCAAAAGATTTAGCTTTATTTTTATGCAGATTCATTCTGTTCAGAGCATGAGCCAGAGCATATACTGACATGTATGTATAGTGGGGCTTCAATTCTGCAACGCCATAAATTGTCCCTGGAAGATGATTTTTGCCACTGCAATTATGTCCAGAAAACTGATACATAAACTGATATAAATTATTTTTGAAAATGTTTTGTGAAAGACATTTATAAAACAGGAGCCAAATATCTTCCAGTATTGGGTCATTCGTTCTTTCAAATGGGATTGCATTGTTAATAAAATGATTAATGTTGGGGAATTTTTTAGGAGGCAATATAAAAATTAAGCTACAATTTATGGATGGGAAGAAGATATCATCAAAATATTTTACATAAGTCCATGTGTCACTGAGGATTAATGTGAAATTTTCATTAATACCTTCATTCTCAAAAAAAATATTAAAAAAATGCATGGAACCAACACCACACATTACAATAATTCTAGCTGTAAAATGTTTCATCTCCTGAAGTTTCTTTCTATTAACGTCTAAATCAAAGGAAAGTTTAATGATAAACTCAATGCAGATCCCATGCTGGCTCATCAGTTTACTCAGTTCCAGTAATTCGATGTCCCCACTACCATCATTTGGTGTAATGACTCCAACCCAGTTCCAACCAAAATGTAGCAGACACTTAACAACAGCTGCAAAACGGTCCAGATCATCTGGGACAATCCGGGAAAACGTTGGATATAATTGTCTGTCATTTAGGACAGGGTCAGTGGCTCCATAATTGATCTATGGAAATAAAGTATACTGTTAGAAGTAGTAGATTAGTATAATAGCAGTAAAAGTGTAATCACTGGGGTAATTAGCTATATTCTAACATGGTACAGTATTTTGTGAATTTGAGATCAGTGCTCCAGCCAGATGCTTTTAGTATACTTGAGGTTTTGGAACAACTCCTGCTCTTCAACTATTATTTGGCTGCAGTCAAAATCCTACACATGGTAAATACACAATGAAGGAAGTATATGTATTTACTGAAGTTCTTGTAATATTACCTTCTCCTTGGATTGTGTGAACCTGCTGCTGCTTACTTGAAAATTACTGTTTTTGGCCCAGACCTCTTTGAATTCTATAGCATCTGCAATCCTGACCTTGCTTGATCAGTGGAGGAATATACAGATGTGTCCACGTACACCTTTCCAGTATCCTGTCACGTATGGCACAGATTAGCATGCCATGGACTCCGAGATTTAGCTATGTTTTGTGATTTTTCTTTATTGGCTTCTTTAACATACTACTTTATACATATTATTATGGCAAACAAAAATTCTAAAATCCATCCACTCGCTACTTGTAGAAAAAAGATTAGCTGTGCTATACATGACGTTCCAAATGTAGCAAAATATATAAGGTGAAAGTGGTCACATCTGTAGCGCAGAGTCCTGTACTGCAGGAGATCTTCTTGAGACTGTGAGTGAAATGATCCAACCTTATGTAGTCAGTAGAGGACAGGTACACACACCATTTCCATTTCAGAGAAGTCTGGCCAGAAGTTGTCTTCATGGATGAATTGGGGCCAAAAAGTTATACCTGTGATGTGGAAACTATGCAATCAGCTTCACTATTTATGAAAACATAGGAACTGGGGTACAGAAAAATGGCAGCAGGCGCTCTAGACTGATGATTCAAATGTTGAAATAATTGGCGGTAACAGAAAACAGTTTGTTCACCAAAGGGCTGGAAATCAGTACAATAATGAGTGTCTGCAGGCAACAGTGAAGCATGGTGGAGGCCCCTTGTAGAATATGGGCTGCATTTCAGAAAATGGATACATAATGAATGGTGTCCTGAATGCTGATTAATACAGACAGGTTCTTCTCCAGCATCATGACTATCTGGGATTACATAATGAGACTGAAGTATTTGAGCAAGCCTACATCCAAAGTAGATCTGTATCCAACAACTTAAAAAACCTCCACTGTGAGGAGCAATCAAGTATAAAAATCTACCAAGAAAAGACTACAGTCCTTCAAATGGATCTAAATACAATGTATAAATTCACAGATCCAACTCCTTCCCTTTCGGATAATCCCCAGTGCATCCAGAGGCCTACGTATGTAGCACAGAAAAGCACAAGATTAGGTACTTATCATATTATTTCAAACTCTTTGTACCTAAGCATAGTGTATTTATATACACCATTTCGTCTCAAATCTGCATTTAACCCCTGTGGGTACAAAGTCCTCATAGTATATAATTTTCATTTCAAGTTTGGCCAGTGCAGTTTCTGCATCTCGTGTTTTCCAATGTGGTTTAGCTATATTAATGTCACATATATTTCTCAATTCCTTAATGTCACAATTATGTTTGTCTTGGAAATGTGCAGAAACGCTATGCCTATCAAATCCCTTCCTAATGTTATGATTATATTCATTCAGCCGCTCTTTAATGATCTACTTGTACTATATGTCCAACATATTATAGAGCCCAACTGCATTCTAATAAATACACATTTTTGCTCCCACATGTAATAAAATCATTGATTTTTTTCTTTTTTATTGTTTACATTTGAAATATATTCAGTAATTTTACTTTCGGTTTTGCACATTATGCGCAAATTTTGCTCCCAGTGGGACTATTATATCGGAAGTATAGTGAGAGTCAGGAACACTAATACAGTTTAACAATCATTTATTTACAATACCATTGACAAGAATTCAAATATACTTATCCACGTTCCTTAAGGCGTTTATACAGGATGGTCAGAGTCCTAGCATAAGGTGTAGTCCCAGGGAGCCTTCTGTCACTGCACAGCGCCTAGGTCTTGTCAGTAAAAGGAACCCTATTGCCAATCTCAGGTCTCAATGGAGGCTGCTATCAGTATGACATGACACTCTATTTAACCCAGAGTCTAGGAGGTGGTGAAAGAATCCGATCTCTATACACATGTCATTGGAGTCCCTGGTCCCTGGTACAATATTGTGAAATCTTGTTGTATTGTATTCTAATGTAAGATAAATAGCCTTTACCTTTGCGTAATTTAGATGTCTAGGCCACTTGATCAAAGGTAAACATCTATTTGTTGACCATGAATAGACATATTGTCTGACACACATTCTCTGTGTGCTCCCAGTGTGACTAGGTGGACGGATCATACTGAGAACGCTGGAATACGATGGAGCCACATCAGATGAGCGCGGTTCTATCTGTACAAAAAAGTTACTAACAGGGACATGATACAAACTACCGGATATTAGTGTGAATGAGGAATTACAACTCTTGCAGCAAATCAAAAATGCTGCAGGACTGGGGAAGGTCCTAATCATTAGGGATTTGAACTATCTGGATATAAATTGGAAAACCAAATCAGATGACACAGCCAGGGAAAACAAGTTCTTAACGATGCTAAAAAATCATTATTTGTCTCAAGTGATCTAAGAACCAACTAGACTAAGGACTATACTGTATCTGGTACTAACTAATAATGTGGTGATAATATCAAGTACTAAAGTAGCGGAGACCTTGGGAAAAAGCGATCATAATATAGTATGGTTACATTCGATAATAGTTTCAAAAACAGCTCTATAAGGGCACAACTAAGATCTTACACTTTAGAAAAGCAAAATTCATAATGCTGAAACATACACTAAAGGAAATTAATTGGAAAACTTTGGGGGTAATTCAGAGTTGATCGCAGCAGCAAAGCTGTTAGCAAGTGGGCAAAACCATGTGCACTGCGGGTGTGGCAGATATAACATTTGCAGAGATAGTTAGGTTTGGATGGGTTATTTTGTTTCTGTGCAGGGTAAATACTGTCTGCAATTTAGATTTCAGTTTTAACACCCATCACCTAAATCTAACTCTCTCTACACATGTTATACCTTCCCCAGCTGCAGTGCACAGGGTTTTGCTCAACTGCTAATAAATTTGCTGCTGCAATCAACACTGAATTAGGCCCTTTGTTTCATTTTAAGGATCCAGCTGAAATGTGGGAGGCTTTTAAAACTTTACTGAATAAGAACATTCATAAGTTCATTCCCATGTGCAGCAAATGTAGGAGTAGTTTATTCAAACCAATGTGGCTTTATAAAAGGATAAGGTACAAATAAATTAAAATAGGCATGCATTCAAATCGTTTAAATCCACCGGGAAGGCAAAATCATTCCAATATTACAAATAATGTAACATAAAATGAAAAAAGGAATCAGAGCTGCTAAAATATAAAACAATTAAACTACTGTATATAAACAGTGAAAGGTTAAAAAAGGGGAACATAGGACCATTACAGGGTGAGTTGGGTGTCTTGATTAATGAGGACAAAGAAAACAATGAATTATTTAACTTTTTTTTTCATAGGTATTTACTAGAGAGGTTCAGTTTGTTGGAGTAATGCACAACAAAAGCCATGATAAGGTCCCATTGCTAAGTGCTTTGTTAAATGAGTAAGTAGTCCAGGAGAGACTAAGTAAAATTAAGATAAATAAATCTCCAGGTCCTGATGGTCTTCATGCTAGGATTCTTATGGAGCTTCACTCAGAATTAGCAAAGCCTTTATATTTGATTTTCTATGATAGAATTCCATCAGTCTTGGAACCAAAGGGCTGGTGTATAGCAGAGGAAGTCCCAATATTTAAAAAGGGAACTAAAACTCATCCCGGAAATTATAGACTTGTAAGTTTGACAAACATAATGGGGAAAATATTGGCAGGTACATTATAATAAGGGATAGCATACAGGAGTTCTTGGAGACCTCCAAAGTTATTAATAGGAACCATCACGGTTTTGTGAGGAATAGGTATTGTCAGACTAACTTAATTAGTGAACAGTATATGAAAAAGTGAGTGATAATGTAGATCAGAGAAAAGCAGTACTGGAACTGATGTCAGACACCCACCCTGCAAACGTTAGGACACACCTGTGTTTTTTTAAATACTCCCAGAAAATGGTCAGTTGACACTCACAAACACCTTCTTCCTGTCACTCTCCTTGCAATCGGCCGTGCGAATGGATTCTTCGTATAATCCATCGCCCAGCAACTATCCGCTTTGTACTCGTATAATGCACCTATGCATTGTGGTGCATACGCATGCGCAGTTCTGACCTGATCGCAGCGCAGCAAAAAATCCAAGTGTGTGATCAGGTCTGAATGAGCCCTAATGTGTACATTTCTGGGGTTATACTATAAAAAAGATATCATAGAACTTGAAAAGGTTCTGAGGCGAGCCACCAAATTGATTAAGGGGTTAGAGGCACTGGAATATGAGTAAATGCTTGCTAGGTTAGATATGTTTACACTCAAAAAGAGGCGTCTAAGAGGAGAGATTATTGTTACTTACAAATTTATAGCGGGACAATACAAAGAGCTATCAGGCGATTTTAAAAAAATCTGTACACTGAACACGCGGTCACTCTCTGATGTTAGAGGAGAAAAACATTTCATATCCAATGCAGGAAAGAATTCTTCACAGTAAGTGCAGTATGGATTTGGAATTCTCTGCCAGAAAAGGTAGTATTAGTGGAATCAGTCAATATGTTTAAAAATGGATTAGATAAATTTCCTAACCAAAAGAAATATCCTAGGATTTAGCGTTTAAAAAAGAACATATTTGAGAAATATTGTGAATTACAGTTTTTAGTTAAACTTATTAACATAACTGCACCACGGTCATTATAGGGGTATGGAACTCAGGGTGGACAGTGTCTAGGTTGACACCCAATAGGTTGACACGTATTGGTCTACAGTGGCTAGGTCGACACTTGAAATAGGTCAATATGACCATAAGGTCGACATGAACTAGGTCGGCAAGAAAAAAGGTTGACAAGTTTTTGATTGTTTTTGTGTTGTTTTCTTCGTAAAGTGATGAGGAACCTCAATTAGTGCCCCGTGTCCATTTCGCATGGCTCGCTTCACTTCGGTCAAGGTGTCTCGCTACGCTACCGCTGTGCTCGGCACAGGTTACTGGTCCCAATCGTAGTCCACGTGGATAAAAACAAAGATGCATTGTGACATGGATTGGGTCTCTGTATTATTTTGCATCTTTATTAGTTGCTTTATTATCACATACTGGTATCTTACACAACAACCATCGCTCTGGCATCTGTCCCACAAGAATTATTGCAGACAGGGAGGAATTGCTGAGGATGTATACATCATGGGATGAATCAGGATAGCCGGATACTTCACTCATGTTTATAAATGTCATTATATTTATCAGCCACAATGCCCAATATTGTGCTCTGGTGCTATCTATTGCATAGTAATAGATTACGTTTGATGTTTATAAGTATAAATATGTGCTCTATACAACTCATTAAGCAGCTGCTGGTGCTCTGATTGTTCCTGCAGGGTTATCTCAGTCAGGTGATAAATTGTATTGTGTAGGTGGGAGCAGAAAATATCATAACCATGGTCACCCATTTTTGATATTTCTACACTGCCCCATATGTTTTTGTGTACTCAAAAAGTAATCACTAACAATTTCCTATTATTAGAAAGAGCTTAGAAATCAAAATTGATCATCTAAGATCAGTCTAAACAGTTTGGGATTTGGGGTTTGATTTGGAGTTCGATTTAGAGTTCAATATCAAATTGAACTTTCTTAAATTAGGGGATTTCATGTTGGTCTATGGGAAAACATTGATATTTTTAAGAAATGCGATTTCTATTGGGATATGAGTTGAATCTGTCTTTATTATTGACATTTTATGTGGTCTTTAGTAAATCAACTACAATCCACATTGAATGGAAATCAAATTGAAACAGAATGCTAAATCCCTTAAATCATCAAAATCCAACTTTAGTAAATTTAGCCCCTGGTTTCAAAATATTTGGAAAAAAAGATGTATTAGCACCCCGACTTTTAAAAACCAGCATCAGGCTCCACTAGTCCACAGCCAAGTGTCACAACTGAGGGTTGAGGCTGACTAAGGGAAGCCTCAGATGTAGGGGCTGGCATGTTGGTGAACCATTGAGATGAGATTAGGTTCCTAGACAAACAGGATATTAGAACACCATGAACCTAAAGGTGTGACCACAACAATGGAGTAAAATATAACAGTCAGTTTATTGAACACACAGTATAAATCTTGGCAATGAGATATCCTCAACAGTGAGTGCAGAATGAAAATGCAGTACAGTTCCTGGGAATGCAACTGGTATTTGAGACTGTGGCTATGCAGAACAAGATAACAAAGTCCTTTCCAAAATCCGTAGTTGGAAAGTTTGTGGCCACAGTAAACTGCTGTAATGAGGAATGAGCAAGTACTGCACAGTAGGTGGCAGGCAGGAGACTGGGATAGGCACTGATACACTGAGGTTGAAGAGATGTAGATAGGATTGCCAGAGACTACTGGACGGAACTGGTGTGAGGAACGATGTGCTGAACTCACCATTGGAGCAACAGTTCGATTGTGAGCATTGATGGATACTGTGGTCCGACATTGTGTGGAATGATATGCAGGATGATATATGAAGTACCGCTGTAGGCAGACGGTAACACCAATCACTGCTGGAGGCTGAAAGTGATGTAAGTGACATGCTGGAAGCTTGAAACAAGTGACACTTTACCACAGAAGCTAGTGAACAATGCTGTACATAATGCAAGCAATAACGATACCAGGACACCGCTGGAAGCTGGAGGCAGAATAGAACCAATGCTGGTAGCCAATGTCATGTCCTCAGTAGAAAGCCAGGAAGCAGAGCTGGAACACTGCAGGAGTCAGGCTGCACCACAGGAGGGTGATTGCTGCCGATATTTTGTAGAAGCTGAATCACAGGAGCTGGAATACCTGGAAAGTCAAGCTGAGAATTCACCAATCAGGAGAGACATGTATGCAAGGATTGACAACCAAAGCACTGACGATTATTCAGCCCTGGAGCAGGATATTTGTACCAGCTGATGAGCAAGGATTGGCTGGATAATGAAGGCAGAGTTCAGAGAGCAGCGGATAGGCTGAAAACAACATGTGATGAAAAACAAACATGGCTTGCCCCATGTTTGAAACTGGAGGGAAAGTCTTTGTACTTACATGTGAGAACCAGTAGTAATGGTGGATGAGGCTGTGCAGGGCAAGAGACGCCATACTTTAAACAAATGGATATTTTGTATAATGTGGCCTATATACAGAGTAGCAAACTTCATACTTGGAACTCTTAAACTCAGATTTTTAGTAGACAATCAAACACGGTCACCTGGTTTGAGGGCTGGAATTGCTCTACCCTTATTGTCTGCAAACTTTTTGTACCTTGAGGAAGCTTTCAAGAGAGCTGTCCAGATATTTTTCCAGTTTTTAGAAAACTGACGAAAGGCGACATCAGCTGCAGGTACTGCTGTTGCTGCAAGCGGTTGAAACTCTGGAACCTTTGGATGGAGACCGTAGCTGGCAAAGAATGGCGTAGAAGAGGATGAAGAGTGGCACTGGTTATTATGACATAATTCGGCCCATGGAAGAAGATCAATCCAGTTGTCTTGAGAAGATGATATATAAATTCGGAGGAAGGACTCCAAGTACTGATTCACCCTTTCGGTTTCCCCATTTGTTTGGGGGTGATAAGCGGTGGAACACTTTAGCTTGACTTGTACCCCTTTCACATTACACTAAAAACCCGGTATCGACACGGCATATTGCCGTGTCGAAACGGGTCAGTGTGCGATGTGAAAGATTCTTTTAAAAATTAGCGGGTCGCCTGACCTGGTAATTCAAGCCAGTAAAAAGAAGGGTTCTTACCTGGTTGATTACCGAGTCAGGCGTAGTGTGAATAGGAGCCGTTCCGATGCGACACGTCTCCCATTCACAGCATAGGCAGAGGCGGCGCAGGAGATGAGCTCATCTCCCGGCGCCGCCTCCACCCCCGCCCCTGCTGCTGCTGCGCCCTCCGCTGCTATGGCAACCGACCCGGTATATTGCTGGGTCGGAAAGCCAGCAACGGAGCGCAAATGCCAGATCCCACCGGTAAGTACACTTTCTCTTATCGGGTAGGATCCAGCATTTGCGATCTGAAAGCAGCATTGGAGTGGTGAACACAGACTTCGCCAGAATTTGGCTACGATCTGTACACCTCTATCAGAGATAATCTCTTCTGGAAGACCATGTAGTCTGAAGATTTCTTGAATAAAAACTTGAGCCAGCTTGGAAGCTGATGGAAGACCGGTGAGAGAAACGAAGTGAGCCATCTTGGTGAACCGGTCAACTACCACCCAGATTTATTATACTTGTTACATTCAGGAAGATCTGAAATAAAGTCCATAGATAAATGGGTCCATGGGCGATGAGGAAACGACAGGGGTACCAGTTGCCCAGCTGGCAATTGGCAAGGTACCTTGTGCTGGGCACATTTAGGACAGGATGCAATAAACTCTGCAGTGTCTTTCTTCAGGGTCAGCCACCAGTATGATCTGGAAATCAATTTAAAGGTTTTCTAAATACCCGCATGTCCGGAGAAGCGAAAGGAATGCACCCATTGCATGAGCTTCCTTCTAAGGGACGGTTTCACAAAGCTTTTCCCTGGCGGCGGCATAGAGTCAACTCTCACAGCGAAGAATGCCACTGAATCGAGTATGGGATATTTACCAGTAGACTCAGACTCATTTTCTTGCTCCCAGGAGCGGAAAAGAGCATCAGTCTTACGATTCTGTGACCCTGGACAAAATGAAAGTTTAAAGTTAAACCTGGAAAAGAAGAGTGCCCATCTGGCTTGACCAGAGTTGAGGCATTGGGTGGCATTTAAGTACAGAAGGTTCTTGTGGTCTGTGTGGATAGTGATGGTATGAGAAGCTCCCTCCAGTAGATATCTCCATTCTTCATGAGTGAGTTTAATAGCTAAAAGTTCTTGATCACCAATGGCATAATTATGCTCAGCAGATGAGAACTTCCGTAAGAAGAAGCCATAGGGATATAAGTGGCCATCCTCGGCTCTTTGAGAGAGCACAGCGCTGACTCTGACTGAAGAGGCATACACCTTTAAGGTGAAGGGTGAGCTGGTATTAATCTGTTTCAGAACTGGAGTGGAGACAAACTTCTGTTTTAGTAGATAAAAAGCTTGAGTAGTTTCTTCCGACCACTTGGAGGGATTAGCACCTTTTCTTGTAAGAGCAGTAATAGGTGCTACAATAGTAGAGAAGCTTCAAATTAACCTCCTGTAATAATTGGCAAACCCCAGAAATCTTTGAACACCCTTGAGTGTTGTGGGTATTGGCCAATTATGGATAGCCTGTCGTTTCTCAGGATCCATCTCTAATCTGGAACCGGACACAGTGTACCTCAGAAACGGAATTGACTTGACCTTGAAGACACATTTTTCCAATTTACAATAGAGATGGTTGGCACGGAGATGGGACAGAACTTCCTTGACCCAATGATGATGCTCCTTTAAGTCATTAGCAAAGATAAAAATATCATTGAGGTAGACCACAACATGTCGTTAGAGGACATCACAAAAAATTTTGTTCACAAAATGTTGGAATACTGCTGGAGCGTTACTGAGTCCAAAAGGCATGATGAGGTACTCGTAATGTCCATCATGGGTGTTAAACGCGGTCTTTTACTCGTCACCCTTACGGATACGTATGAGATTGTATGCACCCCTCAGGTCCAACTTGGAAAATATGGTGGCTCCACTGACACGATAAAATATCTCGGCGATAAGAGGCAAAGGATACTGTTTTTTCACTGTGATGTCACTGAGCCCACAGTAGTCAATACAGGGTCGCAGACCACCATCTTTCTTTTTCACAAAGAAGAAGCCTGTGCCAACCGGTGAGGAGGAAGGTAGAATGAAACCTTTGGCAAGGTTTCCTTTAATATACTCCTCCATGGAGTGGGTTTCTGGAAGCGACAACAGATTGGTGCGTCCTCGAGGTGGAGACTTCCCTGGAAAGAGATCAATGGGACTATCCCACTCCCTATGAGGAGGAAGAATATCTGCAGAGAATTTACTAAAAACATCAGTGAAATCTTGGTACGGTGAAACATCTGTAGACTTGGAAGAAGAGGTGCAAGCTGGAAGTACCTTTTTATAAGACAAGTCTCTGAACAGGAAGGACTCCATGTCAAGATATGCGTAATCTTTCAATCAATTTGTGGATTATGGAGACGAAGCCATGGAATGCAACTGATATTTGAGACTGTGGCTATGCAGAACAAGATAACAACGTCCTTTCCAAAATTCGGAGTTGGAAAGTCCATGGCCACAGCTAACTGCTGCAATGAGGAATGAGCAAGTACTGCACAGTAGGTGGTAGACTTGAGACTGGGATAAGCACTGATACACTGAGGTTGAAGAGAAGTACATAGGATTGCCAGAGACTACCGGACAGAACTGGTGTGAGGAAAGATGTGCTGAACTCACCACTGGAGCAACAGTTCGATGGTGAGCATTGATGGATACTGTGGTCCTACGTTGTGTGGAATGATATGCAGGATGATATATGAAGCACCGCTGGTGATGATATGAAGCACCGCTGTAGGCAGATGGTAACACTAATCACTGCTGAAAGCGATGTAAGTGACATGCTGGAAGCTTGAAGCCAGTGACACTTTACCACAGAAGCTAGTGAATGATGTTGTAGATAATGGAAGCAATAACGATACCAGGACACCGCTGGAAGCTGGAGGCAGAATAGAACCAATGCTGGAAGCCAATGTCAGGTCCGCAGTAGAAAGCCAGGAAGCAGAGCTGGAACACTGCAGGAGTCAGGCTGCACTACAGGATGGTGATTGCTGCCGGTATTTTGTAGAAGCTGAATCACAGGAGCTGGAATACCTGGAAAGTCAAGCTGAGAATTCACCAATCAGGAGAGACATGTATGCAAGGATTGACAACCAAATCACTGACGATTATTAAGCCTTGGAGCAGGATATTTGTACCAGCTGATGAGCAAGGATTGGCTGGATAATGAAGGCAGAGTCCAGACTGCAGCGGATAGGCTGAAAACAACATGTGATGAAAAACAAACATGGCTGCGCCCATGTTTGAAATTGGAGGGAAAGTCTTTGTACTTACATGTGAGAACCAGCAGTAATGGCGGCGGAGGCCGCGCAGGGTAAGAGACGCCGTACTTTAAACAAATGGATATTTTGTATAATGTGGCCGATGTACCGAGGAGCAAACTTCATACTTGGAACTCTTAAACTCAGATTTTTAGTAGACAGCCAAACACGGTCACCTGGTTTGAGGGCTGGAATTGCTCTACCCTTATTGTCTGCAAACTTTTTGTACCTTGAGGAAGCTTTCAAGAGAGCTGTCCGGATATTCTTCCAGTTTCTAGAAAACTGACGAAAGGCAACATCAGCTGCAGGTACTGCTGTTGCTGGAAGCGGTTGAAACTCTGGAACCTTTGGATGGAGACCGTAGCTGGCAAAGAATGGCGTAGAAGAGGATGAAGAGTAGTAATGGTTATTATGACATAATTCGGCCCATGGAAGAAGATGAATCCAGTTGTCTTGAGAAGATTGGCTGGATAATTAAGGCAGAGTCCAGAATGCAGCGGATAGGCTGAAAACAACATGTGATGATAAACAAACATTGTTGCGCCTATGTTGGAAACTGGAGAGAAAGTCTTTTTGTACTTTTTATGTGAGAATCAGTAGTAATGGCGGCTGAGGTCACGGAGGGCAAGAGACACCGTACTTTAAACAAATGGATATTTTGTATAATGTTGCCATGCCAGCACTGCCGCGATCACAGAAGAGAACCTTGAGACACAGACCTGCAGCGCGCTGCCCGCAGACAGCACAGTTGGAATGCAGGCCTGGAACGCCGGGCCAGTCTCAGGAGTCAGTTAGCAGGTAAATAATGGGTTCTAATAACCCGGATCTTCACACCTATGACACATTTATACAGGCCCCTGTGGCCATTGCATTACCCCCTCCCAACTACTCAGCCATGGTGGGGTTTTCTTTTGGGTTTTCTGGGTTTGCAAAAACACAGGTGTGCCCATGTATTTTTAAGGGGGCCTCTGACATCAGCGATGACCACTTCCAGCCTCTTGTGTCACAAGAATGACCTTGCCTTGCACATATAGGAAATTGTGTGTGGTTTTGTGATCAGACTGCATATTGTGATGTATTCACAATTTCTGCAATATGTATTTTTTTTACTATTTCTGTGCAGCAACTATTGTATTTGATTGCAACAACTAATTTGTAGTAGAAATTGCAATACTTAAGGTCTCATGAGCAATTAAAGAACTCACAGGACAATTGTATTATTGCAGGATGTGTGTGCCCTTATAAGTAATGTTCATTATAGACTTGATTCCACTATGATAACATGCATAAAGCAAAGTTTTGAAACCCAAGACCCCCAGTACCAGAGTTACTCATATTATTCAGGAAGTATGTACCACAATGATGAAATACCTCTATTTGTAATATAAATGCACCTTTCTAAGAAAAATACAATGGTGGAGATATATTCAGCGGCCCCAAGAGGCATAGAGAAGAACAACAGCCAATGAGAGACAGGCACATTTTAGGGAGAAATGTGAGGATATTGGCAGGTACTGAATAATAAAATACAGATAAAATACAGAGATCACTTACCTGTGGGTACTGGTACAGACTCAGTAACTGGGCCATCACATGGCTTGTATGAAAATCAGAATCACCAACAAATCCAAAAACTTTCTCATGTTTCATACAGGAATAATTAGGAGCCTCCATCATTTCTCCAGACAATATCTGTAGGACATAGCCTAAGGTTTTCTTTTGATCCCCACAAGTGTCATATATGTGATAACCCAAAGTCACATTGGGGAGAAGGTTGGGGTCCTTGTTAATTTCACCAATTGCAAAGATTAATGCCAGGATACTTCTGTACTCTTCAATGTCAGGTCTGCAAAATGTTGAGTATGTGCCACAATTAGTAAGCCAATCATTAACTGCTGATTTTTAATTTCTGTAACCCAATGTTTAGTTAGTACACTCAAGGGCAATAATTCATGGCGGACAGCTGCAAAATTTCTGCGGGAAGTGTCTATAAGGATCTCTACAAGATACACCTGAGATTTGGCTATACAATTTCATGGACATTCCTGTTTCAATATATTTAAAAAATCACTACTCCGGCATTTGATGAACACTGCAGAGAGCCTCAGTTTGCCCGAATGTGTCTCTTTGGTTCCAGAGTATAGACCATTGAATGCTCATGGATGACCTAACCTCTTTCATAAAGCTTCCTACTTCTGATTTTGTGGCTACCTGGAATAACTGGTTAGCCTTTAAAGAAACCACTGGATACGATGAACACATTTTCTTTTACTCATCTACACAGCGTAATTAACTCGAATGACTCTCATCCCCTTCCAACTTCTGCCCCTTTCCTTCCCCTATATCCTATCACCTTTCTTTTGTCTTTTCTTATCCATTCCTTTCCTATTTACTATAGTTATCCTAGTATTGCTTGTGCCTCCCACTCACTCTTACTCAATGTTGTAAAAGAAAAAGTACATAGTGAGTATAAAGTCACAAATAAAGTATAATGATATTTAGTGCAGAATTCTTCTTTTACATTTTTTACAACTTTATCTCACACATAAGTAGAGGTCAGTATGATATTCCAGGAGACGGGATGCCGGCTGTGAGGCAGCGAGTTCCCTTGTGTGCTTGCCATGCAGAGGGCCTGGTGGCAAGCTTTGCTCATTACAGTTTCTATTGCCACTCAGTTGGTGGCGTGGAACCACCATACGAGTAGCAATCATTGGTGGGTGTCAGTATACTAGCCTTCAGCAAAATGCCGGCTGTCTGGATACCGTCGCTGGTCTCCTGAATGCCAAAATCCTGACCGCAAGCATTGTGACTGCATCCCAGAAGTACATAACATGCTAGCCCCAGTGGTCACTGCACCCTTACATTGTACTTTTGTTGCATTAGTGATGCCCTGAGATCTATATATAAGGAAAAATATACTTAGCGCTGCTGAGTCTCAGAGTCTGTTTCTTGCAAATGTCGCTATTTGGCGATAATTCACACACATCTATATAATGTCACATCTGCAATCTGATCCACATTTTTATTTGTTCTTAATCATATTCTGTATAAATTTGTTAATATTTTTCACAGTCACTGATATATTATTATTTTTAGTATATATTCTGAATTTTGACGCTGTGTAATTTTTGTGGTTCTCTTTTTTGGAAGTTGCATTTTTCAGCTGTATAAGGATGGTTCAGCCCCTATGTTGGTTATACAGCTAGCAATCGTTCTATGTATAGTACAGTAAGTGTCTAGTACAGCAGCTGCAGAACCTAATTACTGCTGAGCACAAATCATTATTCTGCTCTATAATTCATATTATAATAACAAAGAAAAACAGACAAAGTAAATTTCAGTGTTAAAAATATTATCAACAATTCATTTGGGTAAATATCAGGATAACATTTTTAATCCATAAAATTGTGCAGCAACTGTGACCATCAGGACACTTACAGCATAAGCTTCTCATGTACAGACCACAGTCATCATAGTGTCATACTCACTCCAGATTTATCAGGGCTGCAGCGATGTTCCCTGCTAGAGTCTCATCATATATACCTGTCACTGATCATTATAGTGTAATACTCACTACAGATCTATCAGGGCTGCAGCGATGTTCCCTGCTAGAGTCTCATCATATATACCTGTCACTGATCCCTATAGTGTAATACTCACTCCAGATCTATCAGGGCTGCAGCGATGTTCTCTGCTAGAGTCTCATCATATATACCTGTCACTGATCATTATAGTGTAATACTCACTCCAGATCTATCAGGCTGCAGCGATGTTCCCTGCTAGAGTCTCAACATATAAACCTGCAAGTGATTATTATAGTGTAATACTCACTCCAGATCTATCAGGGCTGCAGCGATGTTCTCTGCTAGAGTCTCATCATATATACCTGTCACTGATCATTATAGTGTAATACTCACTCCAGATCTATCAGGCTGCAGCGATGTTCCCTGCTAGAGTCTCATCATATATACCTGTCACTGATCATTATAGTGTAATACTCACTCCAGATCTATCAGGCTGCAGCAATGTTCTCTGCTAGAGTCTCATCATATATACCAGTCACTGATCATTACAGTGTAATACTCACTCCAGGGCCAATTTTTACAAAAAATTTGAGTTTGTCTATTTTTTTTTTCTAAGTCCCAACACAGGAATTCACTAAGCACAAATCTCCGCAGTGTTTGGACTATTCGTAATGGTTTGAATGACAAAGTTCAGAAATACGAATGAATAGACCATTGGTCAAACACGGCTGTTATTTCATAGAACACGGGTATTCACTTTTCATTCGTATTTGGGTGTTAGTCTCTGAGTGCTCAATTGCAGTCGTATTATTTTGCGAATCAAAAAAAAAATCTGCAAAAAAATAGACCTGATTTTTTCAGCCGTGTTTACACTTACAAATCATTCACACCTGACTTATCATGCCTATAAAAGGGACACACATTGTCTCATCCAAAATATTTTATTGCCTTATGTTTGCTTGAGTAAATTTGGTGTTTTAAAAGTCAATACATATTTTTCAATGTATATCCATTATTACACATATTAGTGTAAAAAGTTAAAATATTTTTCATTTTGTGGGTTCTGCCTCAGGTTTTTAAATATGATTAATCATTTTTAACACACACAAACATGCCACAACAATAATGTCATTCATTTTGGGTATTACATTTAAAAAATTTACACAAACATATTAGGACACTTTTACACAACTCTATTGTGTTTTTCTAGTAAAGTCGTCTACAGAAGAAATGTAAACCAGTTTTAATTCACATTGTAAGTTGCATTGGTCAAGGATGATTCTGGCTGGCTGCCAATTATTGTGTCTGCAGGATCTGAGAATGATTGGAATCTAGAAAGAGTAATGCTTATAAAAAAAATCAAGTTGTCTGTTTACTTCCTGCTAAACATATTCTGCCTGGCTGCCAATTATTGTGTCTGCAGGTTCTGAGAATTATTGGAATCTAGAAAGAGTAATGATTATAAAAAAAAAATCAAGTTGTCTGTTTACTTCCTGCTAAACATATTCTGCCTGGCTGCCAATTATTGTGTCTGCAGGATCTGAGAATGATTGGAATCTAGAAAGAGTAATGATTATAAAAAAATCAAGTGGCCTGGTTACTTCCTGCTAACATCTATGTGCAGCTCAAACAACATTTCCCTCCTCCCAAAAAATTCAAAGATGGTAAAGAATAAATGTGCATACAAATTTCCTGTTGTTGTTTGTACCACTTAAAATTTACGATGTTGTACAAATTGTCATGGAGCTAAGTGTTATATGTATTATGACAAACATACACTTACTAAGTATTTTGATATACTTCAGTGAAATTAAAAATGTGAGGTTTATTTATTAAGATTTTTTGGGTGGCTGCTTGTCCTGCCCTTTGCCTTTAACACTGTCATGTTGGCGTGCTCTGGTGGAGCATCTTGGTGGTGATGACACTGGCATGATATTTGGAGTAGTCTTACCAGAACTGCTGCTTGTTTGCTGTCAGTGCATGGATCTGAGTGTTTCAATGAGGTTAGTGAGGGTGGCATTGAGTTCACGAGTAGCAGCATTTTGATTGTCTACAATTCGGAATAAAGATTCATTTATATTTTGATTGTTTTGAAAAATGTTGATATAGCTTTGCTGATGTCTGTGCTGTTGTTCCATTAGTCTGTGCTGTTCTTCCATTATGTGCTGTAAGTTGCCCATGGCATGTGTTCCATGGCATTGCCAATTCTCATAGTTTGTTCATTTTGTCGACTCATATTTCGGATAATTCTTCTGAGGTGACATGGTAGGCTTGCAAACATTTGTGCCTGCCTATGCAGGCAATCTTCATTAGTGACCTGCTGTCTAGCCCAAATGTTCCAAAACACGTGATCAGGGACTTGTGTTACTGGTGTTGTTGGACTGTGTTGTGGTGGTGGTGTGCTTTGCTGTGGTGGTGTACTCACAGGTGCTGGGTGGCTGATTCATTGGCTTAATGGCTGCATTTCTAACATGATTGTCTCATCCATATCACTGTGTTGCTGTTGTTGCGGAGGAATGCTGTTACCAGGACTAGAAGCTGTAATTAAAAAAAAATATCCGTTAGTTATTAGTGATAAGCGGGTTCAGTTCCTCGGAATCTGAACCCCCCCGAACTTCACCTATTTTACACGGTTCCGAGGCAGACTCGGATTCTTCAGCCTTGCTCGGTAAACCCGAGCGCGCCCGAACGTAATCATCCTGCTGTCAGATTCTCGCGAGATTCGGATTCTACATAAGGAGCCGCGCGTCGCCGCCATTTTTCACTTGTGCATAGGAAATGATAGTGAGAGGATGTGTCTGGCGTCCTCTCAGTTTTGTTCAGGGGGCTGCAAATATCTGTGCTCACTGCTTTATTGTGTGGACTGGGTATATAGGAGGAGTACAGTGCAGAGTTTTGCTGACCAGTGACCACCAGTATTATACGTTCTCTTCCTAAAAAATTCTCCATATCTGTGCTCATTGTGCTGCATATATATGTGCTCACACTGCTTTGTTGTGGGGACTGGGGACCAGCAGTATTATATAGGAGGAGAACAGTGCAGAGTTTTGCTGACCAGTGACGAGTGACCACCAGTATTATACGTTCTCTGCCTGAAAAATGCTCCATATCTGTGCTCAGTGTGCTGCAAATAGCTGTGCTCACACTGCTTTATTGTAGGGACTGGGGACCAAAGGTATTATATAGGAGGAGTACAGTGCAGAGTTTTGCTGACCAGTGACCAGTGACCACCAGTATTATACGTTCTCTGCCTGAAAAATGCTCTATATCTGTGCTCAGTGTGCTGCATATATCTGTACTCACACTGCTTTATTGTGGGATACTGAAAATCAATGGAAACTTAACCAGAAGCGCTCTTAGAGACTGCAGCTGTGTCTTATATCAGGGAAAGCTGATCAGCCCATCAGCTGAAATGGAAACCAATAGTATAGATAGTCCTTCAAAAGACCCTAAGCGCTGTCTCTTTGACTCCAACTAAGAATGTTCTTCCAACCAATGTAAAAAACGTTGTATTCTCAATTTCTTAAAAAATAAAGTCTTTTTTATTAATAAAAAATCTCAATGGACATTCCACAGGTTCACAGTTCCTTTTTCAACAGCACATAGATAACAGCAGGTCACAGAAACAGGAATTATCTCACCGGATTCTCTGGACGTTCTTTTAGTAATGCGGTGCTGCTCCCTTGCCTCAGGTTATTCCCGGTGCTGCCGGCTCGCACCTGACCTCTCCGCTCTGGTCGCAGCCACGTATCAGACAATCCCCTCTCTGCCTGTGTTAGATGCTCGCGGTCGGGTTTACCTCCGCTAAACGCCACTCGGTGATACCTTGCTTCCACCTGCTATTTTTCTGTGCCGCTTCTCTCACTGTGCAGTTAAAAGCATGTCACTTCTCCTGTTAAGATGACCAAATCCACCATCAGCCGCCCTGGCGTTTAGCGGAGGTAAACCCGACCGCGAGCATCTAACACAGGCGGAGAGGGGATTGTCTCATACGTGGCTGCGACCAGAGCGGAGAGGTCAGGTGCGAGCCGGCAGCACCGGGAATAACCTGAGGCAAGGGAGCAGCACCGCATTACTAAAAGAACGTCCAGAGAATCCGGTGAGATAATTCCTGTTTTTGTGACCTGCTGTTATCTATGTGCTGTTGAAAAAGGAACTGTGAACCTGTGGAATGTCCATTGAGATTTTTTATTAATAAAAAAGACTTTATTTTTTAAGAAATTGAGAAAACAACGTTTTTTACATTGGTTGGAAGAACATGCTTTATTGTGGGGACTGGGGACCACCAGTATTATATAGGAGGAGTACAGTGCACAGTTTTGCGGACCAGTGACCAGTGACCACCAGTATTATACGTTCTCTACCTGAAAAACGCTCCATATCTGTGCTGCATTGTAGTATATAGTAGGAGTACAGTGCATAATTTTGCTGACCACCAGTATATAATATATAGCAGTACGGTACAGAAGGCCACTGCTCTACGTACCTCTGTGTCGTCAAGTATACTATCCATCCATACTTGTGGTGCATTTCAGTTTTGCACAGTTTGGTGACCACCAGTATATAATATATAGCAGTACGGTACAGAAAGCCACTGCTCTACCTACCTCTGTGTCGTCAAGTATACTAACCATCCATACCTGTGGTGCATTTCAGTTGTGCACAGTATATATAGTAGTAGGCCATTGCTATTGATACTGGCATATAATTCCAGACATTAAAAAATGGAGAACAAAAATGTGGAGGATAAAATAGGGAAAGATCAAGATCCACTTCCACCTCGTGCTGAAGCTGCTGCCACTAGTCATTGCCGAGACGATGAAATGCCATCAACGATGTCTGCCAAGACCGATGCCCAATATCATAGTAGAGAGCATGTAAAATCCAAAAAACTAAAGTTCAGTAAAATGACCCAAAAATCAAAATTAAAAGCGTCTGATGAGAAGCGTAAACTTGCCAATATACCATTGGCAAGGAACGGCTGAGGCCCTGGCCTATGTTTATCGCTAGTGGTTCAGATTCACATGAGCATGGAAGCACTCATCCTCTGGCTAGAAAACTGCAGTGCCACTCCTAGATGGGCCAGGTGTTTGTGTCGGCCACTTGGATCGCTTAGCTTAGTCACACAGTTACCTCATTGCACCTCTTATTTTCTTTAGATCATGTGCTGTTTGGGGACTATTTTTTAATTTGCCATCCTGTCTGACACTGCAGTGACACTCCTAGATGGGCCAGGTATTTGTGTCGGCCACTTGCGTTGTTTAGCTTAGTCACACAGCGACATTGGTGCACCTCTTTTTTTCTTTGCATCCTGTGCTATTTGGGGACTATTTTTTTAATTCTGCCATCCTGTCTGAGACTGCAGTGCCACTCCTAGATGGTCCAGGTGTTTGTGTCGGCCACTTGTGTCGCTTAGCTTAGTCATCCAGCGACCTCGGCGCAAATTTTAGGACTAAAAATAATATTGTGAGGTGTGAGGTGTTCAGAATAGACTGGAAATGAGTGGAAATTATGGTTATTGAGGTTAATAATACTATGGGATCATAATGACCCCCAAATTCTATGATTTAAGCTGTTTTTGAGGGTTTTTTGTAAAAAAAACACCCGAATCCAAAACACACCCGAATCCGACAAAAAATTTTCGGTGAGGTTTTGCCAAAACGCGTCCGAATCTAAAACACGGCCACGGAACCGAATCCAAAACCAAAACACAAAAACCGAAAAATGTCCGGTGCACATCACTATTAGTTATCCATATGTTTGATAAATTGTAACAAATCACTACACATGGAACACTTGTCATTGACTGTTGCATTCAGATATCCTGGCTAGCAACATCATCACTCATAACTTAAATACATACATATGCCTGTTTGTGGCAAATGTGTCTGGTTACTTCATTGTGAAAGTAAACACATGAGTTTTATTGTAGATCAGACATACTCCACCATAAAAACACATTGTAATCCATAATGTGTTACCTTATAGCTTTTCAAAAACAAATATAGTAATGTTTTTATATGTATTTGGCAATGTTAGGTCAAACACACATGTGAAAATGTATTAAACAACCTTACTATTTTCCAAAATTACACATGAGTTTCTGTTGCAGCATCTTCCACACAATGTGCTACTGTATGGCTGAAGTGGACATACATATCTTTACAGGATGTGGACAAGGCCATTTTGCTAGGATTCCATTTCATGTTTAACTGACTTCGGTAAGTATATCTGATTTTGATGTGTTTGGACTTAATGCATTTAAGTAAAAGTTTTATTATGATCTGAAATTAAATACATTTATTTCAGTTTGATTCTCACAATCAAGATGAGGGGAGTGTGGTTCGCGTCTTGGAGGTGTGTCCAAAATTTGGAGTGGGGGGACCGAACATACTATCGATAATCTTCATGGCGGGGTAGCCTGCTGTGGTTGGTCCTGGACATCACACCTTGCTTTCTTTCCTGCCACATGTTTTTTTTTTTGGTGGTGTGTTACAAAAGTCCGCCTTCTGCTGCTCCAGACTTCTTTTGATGGACCTAGTATTGAAAGTTAAATTTTGTTATGGCCATTCCTTTACAAACATACCCTATGCTACAATAGACACTTTACCTGCTTCCGCAGCATTGTCATCATCATCAGATATAGGTCGACCAGTACTGCTTTTTTCCAACACTGTAAAACCAAAAAAAAAAAAATCATGTATTCATGCTATTGTTGATACATCCACCCATTATGCTTATAAACAATAAATCTGTTAAAAATGCTTGTTTTTTTATCAAATAAAACATAAGAACCGTAAACCAAAAAACCACTACATAAAACAATAAACATTGTCCAATAGCCATATGCACTATGGAAAGTGCAACACAGGAAAACATGTACAGGACACAGACATAGGACACAAGTAAAAATACATAAACTAACAACTAAAAACAAACACATCTTCATTTTGTAATGAAAGGAAAAAATTTACAGATGCAATATAGAAATTGCTCTGTGATGTGGCACTCCAAACACACATTACCACTATATGAGCCAAACAAAAACAAAACCCAAATAAAAAATAAAAAAATAAAAAAATTAGACTGCAGTGTTGGGTACAAATACAGACTCAAACTGAACAAACAAATAGTGGGAGTTTAAAAAAAACCCCATTCAGTTCTAATGATATTACACATGTAAGTGGTTTCCAAACCACTTTCCACTACCCCAGCCTCTAACATGACAACCACTGTTTTTGCAACATTGCACATGGATAACCTAAATATAAAACCTAGTCCAAATTAAAAACTTAAAAATGTGCAAAAGGAAAACATTATTGCAGGACAATTCAATGACACACCAAGTCCAAACTACACATGGAAAATATACAGAAAAAAAAACACATGACATACAATAAAGATGTGACATTGGCTTTTGTAGAAAACATTACCAAAAACATTGTATTTGCTGACACACACTTGAAGATGGGAGTAATATGCAACGTCACATGACACACATTTGAAAAAAAAAAAAACAGAAGTAAGGTCATAGAATGTTAATGCAAATACACATGCTCACCATTCTTCCTGGGCCTATCTGAATCCCGGTCATGGGTTGCAGAGACTTCTTCAGGAGATTTTACACTCCGCATGGGCTCCTCATAGTCCAGATATCTTGCAATATAGGGCTGGCCACCACCAGTTTCTCGAGCCGACTTACCTCCTTGGCCATTTTGGACTTGACACGTCGCTTTATGTCATAGTACCGTTTGCGGCACGTGTGCTCCGTCTGCTTGACCACCCCCTCACTATTGACAGCAGCAACAACTTTCACCCACAACACCGTATTCTTCCGTGTTGGCACCTTGGCTGGCTCAGGCCCAAAATAGTTGCCGCTGATACTTCATCAGCTCCCGCACCAATGCCACATTTTCTGCATAACTAAACTTTACATTCCACCCAGTCTTAGTAGTGGTGCGTGGCTGCAGAGCTGTCTGACTGTCACTATCACTGTCACTTGAGGCTACTGCAGCAACCTCACCCACCTCCTCCACCTCACTAACCTCACTCACACTTACCTCCTCCACCTGACCAACCTCTTCACCCTCACTCACACCCTCCACCTCACCCACCTCTGAGTCACACATAATTGTGTGTCTAAACACTTAACACAGAAAAAAAAGACAAACAACACACTCCTCCACTACCACTGCACAACTCTCTCACACACACACACACACACACACACACACACACACACACACACACACACACACACACACACACACACTGACAAGGGACTATAAAGAAAAAAAACTTGGACAAAAAAATTAGACAAAACCACAAAAGACAAGACTACAAGAATGATAAGACGACTTTCAAACACAATACTACACTCAGAAATCACTACCAACACTCCTCACCAAACCACAAATTCACCTACCTCCACAGCACAACCTCCCTACTCACCACTAACTAAACCCACGAGGTGCGGACGGTTTGGGGCATATTTATATGGTTGCGCACAGACACTTCTACATATGAAACACAACCAATCACGAACGGGGAGGAAAAACGAAACTAAAAATGAAAATGCAGCCGGGGTTTAAAAAAAAACCTGCTGCATTTAACTTAGAAAATAAACCAGAAAAACCCACAAAAACACGTACGCAAATGACAATGACGGCCGTAAATGTGCCAAAAAAAAACGACTGGCATCGACATCGGAAAAAACGAAAACCATAAAGTCGGCTGCTTCGTTACTTTGCGTATATAGTTTCAAAAAGTTGCATGAAAATGCACCCGATACAAAATGACTTAAAACACTACACAAACCGACTCAAACACGGATATTAGTAAATATAGGCCCAGATCTATAAGGGCTGCAGCGATGTTCCCTGCTAGAGTCTCATCATATATACCTGTCACTGATCATTATAGTGTAATACTCACTCCAGATCTATCAGGCTGCAGCGATGTTCCCTGCTAGAGTCTCATCATATATACCTGTCACTGATCACTATAGTGTAATACTCACTCCAGATCTATCAGGGCTGCAGCGATGTTCCCTGCTAGAGTCTCATCATATATACCTGTCACTGATCATTATAGTGTAATACTCACTCCAGATCTATCAGGCTGCAGCGATGTTCCCTGCTAGAGTCTCATCATATATACCTGTAACTGATCATCATAGTGTAATACTCACTCCAGATCTATCAGGCTGCAGCGATGTTCCCTGCTAGAGTCTCATCATATATACCTGTCACTGATCATTATAGTGTAATACTCACTCCAGATCTATCAGGGCTGCAGCGATGTTCCCTGCTAGAGTCTCATCATATATACCGGTCACTGATCATTATAGAGTAATACTCACTCCAGATCTATCAGGGCTGCAGCGATGTTCCCTGCTAGAGTCTCATCATATATACCTGTCACTGATCATTATAGTGTAATACTCACTCCAGATCTATCAGGCTGCAGCGATGTTCTCTGCTAGAGTCTCATCATATATACCTGTCACTGATCATTATAGTGTAATACTCACTCCAGATCTATCAGGATTGCAGCGATGTTCTCTGCTAGAGTCTCATCATATATACCTGTCACTGATCATTATAGTGTCATACTCACTCCAGATCTATCAGGCTGCAGCGATGTTCCCTGCTAGAGTCTCATCATATATACCTGTCACTGATCATTATACAGTGTAATACTCACTCCTGATCTATCAGGGCTGCAGCGATGTTCCCTGCTAGAGTCTCATCATATATACCTGTCACTTATCATTATAGTGTAATACTCACTCCAGATCTATCAGGCTGCAGTGATGTTCCCTGCTAGAGTCTCATCATATATACCTGTCACTGACCATTATAGTGTAATACTCACTCCAGATCTATCAGGCTGCAGCGATGTTCCCTGCTAGAGTCTCATCATATATACCTGTCACTGATCATTATAGTGTAATACTCACTCCAGATCTATCAGGACTGCAGCGATGTTCCCTGCTAGAGTCTCATCATATATACCTGTCACTGATCATTATAGTGTAATACTCACTCCAGATCTATCAGGCTGCAGCGATGTTCCCTACTAGAGTCTCATCATATATACCTGTCACTGATCATTATAGTGTAATACTCACTCCAGATCTATCAGGCTGCAGCGATGTTCCCTGCTAGAGTCTCATCATATATACCTGTCACTGATCATTATAGTGTAATACTCACTCCAGATCTATCAGGCTGCAGCGATGTTCCCTGCTAGAGTCTCATCATATATACCTGTCACTAATCATTATAGTGTAATACTCACTCCTGATCTATCAGGCTGCAGCGATGTTCCCTGCTAGAGTCTCATCATATATACCTGTCACTGATCATTATAGTGTAATACTCACTCCAGATCTATCAGGCTGCAGCGATGTTCCCTGCTAGAGTCTCATCATATATACCTGTCACTGATCATTATAGTGTAATACTCACTCCAGATCTATCAGGCTGCAGCGATGTTCCCTGCTAGAGTCTCATCATATATACCTGTCACTGATCATTATAGTGTAATACTCACTCCAGATCTATCAGGCTGCAGCGATGTTCCCTGCTAGAGTCTCATCATATATACCAGTCACTGATCATTATAGTGTAATACTCACTCCAGATCTATCAGGCTGCAGCGATGTTCCCTGCTAGAGTCTCATCATATATACCTGTCACTGATCATTATAGTGTAATACTCACTCCAGATCTATCAGGGCTGCAGCGATGTTCCCTGCTAGAGTCTCATCATATATACCTGTCACTGATCATTATAGTGTAATACTCACTCCAGATCTATCAGGCTGCAGCGATGTTCCCTGCTAGAGTCTCATCATATATACCTGTCACTGATCATTATAGTGTAATACTCACTCCAGATCTATCAGGCTGCAGCGATGTTCCCTGCTAGAGTCTCATCATATATACCTGTCACTGATCATTATAGTGTAATACTCACTCCAGATCTATCAGGGCTGCAGCGATGTTCCCTGCTAGAGTCTCATCATATATACCTGTCACTGATCATTATAGTGTAATACTCACTCCAGATCTATCAGGCTGCAGCGATGTTCCCTGCTAGAGTCTCATCATATATACCTGTCACTGATCATTATAGTGTAATACTCACTCCAGATCTATCAGGCTGCAGCGATGTTCCCTGCTAGAGTCTCATCATATATACCAGTCACTGATCATTATACAGTGTAATACTCACTCCAGATCTATCAGGCTGCAGTGATGTTCCCTGCTAGAGTCTCATCATATATACCTGTCACTGATCATTATAGTGTAATACTCACTCCAGATCTATCAGGACTGCAGCGATATTCCCTACTAGAGTCTCATCATATATACCTGTCACTGATCATTATAGTGTAATACTCACTCCAGATCTATCAGGACTGCAGCGATATTCCCTACTAGAGTCTCATCATATATACCTGTCACTGATCATTATAGTGTAATACTCACTACAGATCTATCAGGCTGCAGCGATGTTCCCTGCTAGAGTCTCATCATATATACCTGTCACTGATCATTATAGTGTAATACTCACTCCAGATCTATCAGGCTGCAGCGATGTTCCCTGCTAGAGTCTCATCATATATACCTGTCACTAATCATTATAGTGTAATACTCACTCCTGATCTATCAGGCTGCAGCGATGTTCCCTGCTAGAGTCTCATCATATATACCTGTCACTGATCATTATAGTGTAATACTCACTCCAGATCTATCAGGCTGCAGCGATGTTCCCTGCTAGAGTCTCATCATATATACCTGTCACTGATCATTATAGTGTAATACTCACTCCAGATCTATCAGGCTGCAGCGATGTTCCCTGCTAGAGTCTCATCATATATACCTGTCACTGATCATTATAGTGTAATACTCACTCCAGATCTATCAGGCTGCAGCGATGTTCCCTGCTAGAGTCTCATCATATATACCAGTCACTGATCATTATAGTGTAATACTCACTCCAGATCTATCAGGCTGCAGCGATGTTCCCTGCTAGAGTCTCATCATATATACCTGTCACTGATCATTATAGTGTAATACTCACTCCAGATCTATCAGGCTGCAGCGATGTTCCCTGCTAGAGTCTCATCATATATACCTGTCACTGATCATTATAGTGTAATACTCACTCCAGATCTATCAGGCTGCAGCGATGTTCCCTGCTAGAGTCTCATCATATATACCAGTCACTGATCATTATACAGTGTAATACTCACTCCAGATCTATCAGGCTGCAGTGATGTTCCCTGCTAGAGTCTCATCATATATACCTGTCACTGATCATTATACAGTGTAATACTCACTCCAGATCTATCAGGCTGCAGCGATGTTCCCTGTTAGAGTCTCATCATATATACCTGTCACTGATCATCATTATAGTGTAATACTCACTCCAGATCTATCAGGGCTGCAGCAATGTTCCCTGCTAGAGTCTCATCATATATACTAGTCACTGATCATTATAGTGTAATACTCACTCCAGATCTATCAGGCTGCAGCGATGTTCCCTGCTAGAGTCTCATCATATATACCTGTCACTAATCATTATAGTGTAATACTCACTCCAGATCTATCAGGCTGCAGCGATGTTCCCTGCTAGATTCTCATCATATATACCTGTCACTGATCATTATAGTGTAATACTCACTCCAGATCTATCAGGGCTGCAGCGATGTTCCCTGCTAGAGTCTCATCATATATACCTGTCACTGATCATTATAGTGTAATACTCACTCCAGATCTATCAGGGCTGCAGCGATGTTCCCTGCTAGAGTCCCATCATATATACCTGTCACTGATCATTATACAGTGTAATACTCACTCCTGATCTATCAGGCTGCAGCGATGTTCCCTGCTAGAGTCTCATCATATATACCTGTCACTGATCATTATAGTGTAATACTCACTCCTGATCTATCAGGCTGCAGCGATGTTCCCTGCTAGAGTCTCATCATATATACCTGTCACTGATCATTATATACTGTAATACTCACTCCTGATCTATCAGGCTGCAGCAATGTTCCCTGCTAGAGTCTCATCATATATACCTGTCACTGATCATTATAGTGTAATACTCACTCCAGATCTATCAGGCTGCAGCGATGTTCCCTGCTAGAGTCTCATCATATATACCAGTCACTGATCATTATAGTGTAATACTCACTCCTGATCTATCAGGCTGCAGCGATGTTCCCTACTAGAGTCTCATCATATATACCTGTCACTGATCATTATAGTGTAATACTCACACCAGATCTATCAGGCTGCAGCGATGTTCCCTGCTAGAGTCTCATTATATATACCTGTCACTGATCATTATAGTGTAATACTCACACCAGATCTATCAGGCTGCAGCGATGTTCCCTGCTAGAGTCTCATCATATATACCTGTCACTGATCATTATAGTGTAATACTCACTCCTGATCTATCAGGCTGCAGCGATGTTCCCTGCTAGAGTCTCATCATATATACCTGTCACTGATCATTATAGTGTAATACTCACTCCAGATCTATCAGGCTGCAGTGATGTTCCCTGCTAGAGTCTCATTATATATACCTGTCACTGATCATTATAGTGTAATACTCACTCCAGATCTATCAGGGCTGCAGCAATGTTCCCTGCTAGAGTCTCATCATATATACCTGTCACTGATCATTATAGTGTAATACTCACTCCAGATCTATCAGGCTGCAGCGATGTTCCCTGCTAGAGTCTCATCATATATACCTGTCACTGATCACTATAGTGTAATACTCACTCCAGATCTATCAGGCTGCAGTGATGTTTCCTGCTAGAGTCTCATCATATATACCTGTCACTGATCATTATAGTGTAATACTCACTCCAGATCTATCAGGCTGCAGTGATGTTCCCTGCTAGAGTCTCATCATATATACCTGTCACTGATCATTATAGTGTAATACTCACTCCAGATCTATCAGGGCTGCAGCGATGTTCCCTGCTAGAGTCTCATCATATATACCTGTCACTGATCATTATAGTGTAATACTCACTCCAGATCTATCAGGCTGCAGCGATGTTCCCTGCTAGAGTCTCATCATATATACCTGTCACTGATTATTATAGTGTAATACTCACTCCAGATCTATCAGGCTGCAGCAATGTTCCCTGCTAGAGTCTCATCATATATACCTGTCACTGATCATTATAGTGTAATACTCACTCCAGATCTATCAGGCTGCAGCGATGTTCCCTGCTAGAGTCTCATCATATATACCTGTCACTGATCATTATAGTGTAATACTCACTCCTGATCTATCAGGCTGCAGCGATGTTCCCTGCTAGAGTCTCATCATATATACCTGTCACTGATCATTATAGTGTAATACTCACTCCAGATCTATCAGACTGCAGCGATGTTCCCTGCTTGAGTCTCATCATATATACCTGTCACTGATCATCATAGTGTAATACTCACTACAGATCTATCAGGCTGCAGCGATGTTCCCTGCTAGAGTCTCATCATATATACCTGTCACTGATCATTATAGTGTAATACTCACTCCAGATCTATCAGGCTGCAGCGATGTTCTCTGCTAGAGTCTCATCATATATACCAGTCACTGATCATTACAGTGTAATACTCACTCCAGATCTATCAGGGCAGCAGCGATGTTCCCTGCTAGAGTCTCATCATATATACATGTCACTGATCATTATAGTGTAATACTCACTCCAGATCTATCAGGGCTGCAGCGATGTTCCCTGCTAGAGTCTCATCATATATACCTGTCACTGATTACTATAGTGTAATACTCACTCCTGATCTATCAGGCTGCAGCTATGTTCCCTGCTAGAGTCTCATCATATATACCTGTCACTGATCATTATAGTGTAATACTCACTCCAGATCTATCAGGCTGCAGCGATGTTCCCTGCTAGAGTCTCATCATATATACCTGTCACTGATCATTATAGTGTAATACTCACTCCAGATCTATAAGGCTGCAGCGATGTTCCCTGCTAGAGTCTCATCATATATACCAGTCACTGATCATTATAGTGTAATACTCACTCCAGATCTATCAGGCTGCAGCGATGTTCCCTGCTAGAGCCTCATCATATATACCTGTCACTGATCATTATAGTGTAATACTCACTCCTGATCTATCAGGGCTGCAGCAATGTTCCCTGTGAGAGTCTCATCATATATTCCTGTCACTGATCAGTATACAGTGTGTGACTGTTACACAGTGTGTGTGACATATACAGCAATGAGACACTGTGACACTGTCACCTCTGCAGAACTGTCTCATCATCAGTCACACTCTCACCTGGAGAGACACCTGGTGGTAGCTGCACACATGTTGTGGGGTCTCTCAGTACATGTATGTAATAGGTGGTGTGTTGTTGGGAAATGTGTGTCCCTATTTCACTATTGTAATATTTTTTTCCTGGATAACAAAATAAACAGAAAGACCCCTGTAAAACAAGCAATTACAGTATATAGTTAAAATACAGAAAATACACTAAAAAAGACTTACGCTACACATATAGTGCGGAATGTAGACATGCCGTATGCAGATTCATACTCTATGGTTTTGAAATGAGCAGATAATAGTCCTCCAACAATGATGTCTCCATCTTGGTAATATTTAAACTCAAATGCAGACTTTTCTGCAGCAAGGTGACACTGACTGGCTGAGTCTTGTGTTATACTCCCATAACATATTATCAGCAGGATAACTGACCACAGGTAACAGGCAGAGTGTACAGGAGACCAGGACATGACACACACAGGCTCTGCTCAGTCAGTATAATCCCTGACAGCTCTGCAGCTCCTCAGTGCTGCAGTTTATATACATTATCTGGGACTGATATAGGCTCAGAGCTGCAGCTGCAGAATTATAAACAACTGTAATAATTGCATCTTTAAATTCAAGAATAACATCTATATTTGATTGTGTTTTAATTTTTATAATAAGATATCTTTATTACCTTAATTTTAAGATCTGTGTTTCATCCCGGATGAGTTTAAGACAATTTATAAACAGAAAAACATGGTTTTCAGAGCTCCAGATGAAGGAACTGATGTAGAACTACATGTGTGTCATTGTGTATTACGTGTATTGTGTACATTTTCTGAGAAGTTGAGATTATTTCTAATAAATATTTAACATGCCAGCATTAATATATGCTGCGGACGCAAGGCACATTTTATTACCATATACGATAAAAGTGCACTGTACATCGCAAACACTACATCCCTTAAGAGAAAACAAGCTCTTGCACACATTGGATTACTGAGGTCCAACACTCAGAGATGTATTTGATATTAAAAGGGTATGCATACCATATAACACATGTACAGTATATATATATGGTTACAGTTGCAATTACACAAGAAGCAGCTGTAGTTACATAAGGATCAATTACAGCCAGCAAACTTCTCCCTGTCCCATGCTCAATGCACAGTCCGCTCCATCTTTGAATCTACCCCAACAGCAACTAACAAAATAACACAGAACTTCTTGGGTGAGGGAAAATACCTATATACTGTGTATTGGGAGAAGTACATGTCTGGGACTGAGTCTTTTGTTATGGGTCCAAGGGAGGGTGATCTCTCATTCATGATGTGTTATTGGTCAGTTCATATGCAAGCAATGTCCTGCCTTGAATATCACATCATAGGGATTAGCCATGCTGTCTTTCAGGAAGTTCTTTGTTAAATTTAAATTTGTGGCTTCATGTTCCTGCATTTAATCATAACTAATCGTTGCAATGTGCTATAATCTACCCATTGCTATCAAATTAACACACTCATGCCCCTGATCATTTTGACAGCAAGCATGACATGTTTAACATGTTCCGTTCAATTAATACACATATATATGATGTTATAACTCTCCTATATAAATACATTATAATGTCTGGTGCTTGATATGTTTAATTTATGTGTTGTATGAAATTTGTGTTGAATATATCTTTCTGGTTTGTCTGTGTGAATGTGTATGCTACCATATATCTCTGTGCACACTACATGTATGCAAACGCAGAGGGACCCATCTGTTCGGGGTTTTATTTGCTGTGTATGTAATATTTTTGACTTTGACAGTTCACCCTTTGTCAGTAGACAATGACTGTCATAACTAACACACTAAACATAATTACAAAAAAATATATTTCAAACACATAATCTGTGACCTAGATACACGTATGTATTAATTTAGCTAATCAGACATTGACTATATTTGGGGAAGACAGGGAGAAGGAAGAGACATCCTCTATATGTACTCGGCGGTCACGGGACCACTTGTTAGGTGTGGGATGACATTCAACCTATAGAATTTGCTGGGACAGTGATATGGCCTATGATGTCTGATTTGAACGAATGTTGCACAAATACGTGCACCTACATCTTTGTACACTGATGTTCGGAATCGATAGAGGTTTTGCTGGGTAGAGGGAGAAAACACAAACAAATTGTGAAAGAGACATATAAAATTTTCCTGGTATATATTCCTATCATTCCCTGAACATTGTTCTCATTTCTGGAATGTATGCTAGGTCTGTTTCATCATTGAACAAGGGTTATTATTTCAGGTAGTGTCCTTCCTAGATAACATAAACCTTTGGAGTTTGGGAAGAGGCACTCATACACTTTTCTTCCACATATATTAATGAGCTCTTTATCTGTTATGTGTGAAAAAGCCATTGTCTTATTGTTCCTGATTACCTCCCAATTTTCTGATTTCCTGAAATTGTTGAGATTTAAACATACCTGGGATTTATCTATGGTACTGGTGGATTTAAAAAGACTAGGGGTCTAGTTATATTATATTCCTTCTCCACTGGTCCCCCCCTCCATGTAATTCAAGTACCTCAGCTAACGCTAAAGAATATGGCACTAATACTGCATTATTTTGTCTTAGAGGTACCTGTGAGCAAATCCAACATTCCGTTTGGTTTAAGAACTTACCCACTAGTGAGTGGTAATCACTCAAGGGATGACTGTCAAATGCTGCCTTATTGCTAGAATGACATCTCTGGATACATTCATCTTCAATTATAGAGTCATAATAACTACAAAATAGAATATTCTTCAGACAATAGCCTATCACATTACCTCCGAACACCATAACTACTAGACCTTTGATTTTCTCTGGTTTTAACAAAGTGATAGGCTGATACTGGTATCCTATAAAGGCATCAATCATTTCTCCAGAACCAGTTCCAGTCCCACACTCGACTCCTCATGAAAACCTCACAAAAATAGAATGTCCTGAAAGAAAAGTTTGTCAAAGGGAAAAAAGAAAGCTAGAACAAAACAAATCTTGCCCATAGCAAATCCATTACGACTGGTCTTTCTGTAATCCTTTAGTACGCTCAGGTAGTGTTCAACAGTGTTGCCTCTCAGTCTTCACGGAACAAACTCTCGGGTGATATTTCTGCGATCTCATTCCCTTTATGAGTTCCTTCCGGACTACCGACTTTCCTGCAATGAGAATTCATGGACACAAGTCTGTCTCTCGGGTACTTTCACTGGGATCGTGCTGTCAACAAAACTTGGGCCCTCATTCCGAGTTGATCGCTCGCAAGGCGAATTTAGCAGAGTTACACACGCTAAGCCGCCGCCTACTGGGAGTGTATCTTAGCATCTTAAAATTGCGACCGAAGTAATCGCAATATTGCGATCACAAACTACTTAGCAGTTTTAGAGTAGCTCCACACTTACTCTGCCTGTGCGATCAGTTCAGTGCTTGTCGTTCCTGGTTTGACGTCACAAACACACCCAGCGTTCGCTCAGACACTCCCCCGTTTCTCCGGCCACTCCTGCGTTTTTTCCGGAAACGGTAGCGTTTTCATCCACACGCCCCTAAAACGCTGTGTTTCCGCCCAGTAACACCCATTTCCTGTCAATCACACTACGATCGCCGGAGCGAAGGAAAAGCCGTGAGTAAAAATACTATCTTCATTGTAAAAATACTTGGCGCAGTCGCAGTGCGAATATTGCGCATGCGTACTAAGCGGAATTTCACTGCGATGCGATGAAAAATACAGAGCGATCAACTCGGAATGAGGGCCTTGGTACGGTCCTTCCCACCTGTCTAATAGACAACCTGAGCGTAAGATCAATCACACAGTCCATTGGTTCACAACAGAGGCGTCACTCACCTCTGTGACACCCGGTGCGGCAGCGAGGAGAAAAGAGGTGGGGCTTCGCGGGAATGGGCGGGGCTTAAATAGAGGGACGGGGCTTCGCGGGTGGAACCTATTTTTACACCATTGCAGATATGCAAAGGGGGCGGGGCTTTGCGGAGGGGCGGGGCTTCGCGTCCCGACACCCGTTTTTTTTTTCACTGGGGGGTGTGGGAGGTGAGGGCTGACTCTCGGGAGGTGCTGTCCCTGCAGTGCTGGCTCCTACACAGTGACAGGAGCCGAGTGCTGCACATAATATAACAGTGCAGCACTCGGCTTCTGTCACTCTGCAGGAGCCGGCATTTTGGTGTCACCCCTCGGCGGGTGACACCCGGGAGCGGGCCGCACCCCCCGCACCCCCCTTGTGACGCCACTGGTTCACAATCAAGACAGTTAGTAGTTGGCATATCAGGAATGAACAGTTTCAAGTTCATGACAGGAGGTTGTCTTCCAAAAAAAAAGCACTAAAGAAACAAAACAAAAATGTTAAAGATGCTGATTCATTAATTGGGGATATGTGAGTTGTTCCGATGCTACATATCACTAGTGGCAGTGTCTATGACCACAATAGTCCAGTTTAAAGCTATCACTTTGCTCCTACTCCTTAGGATACCATATCTGCACACAAAATTCTGCACAATTTTGTTTGCTGTAAATACAGCAGTAATTGTGGTGGCAGGAAATGCCTCTACCCAGTTGAGAAAACATCAGTGTACACAAATACATATTTCAGATTCCTACAGGGTGTTAACTGTATGATGTCAATTTGTATTACCGGAAAAGGTCCGTTTGCAGGAGGAGTATGGGATGGCTCTGTTGGTGCTACCTTACCAAATGTTCTTTCTCATGCAAGTAAGACAGGTCATTGCTTTCCTGCTTGCCTGAGAAGAGAAACCTGGTGCACACCAGTAAGCTCTTACCAAGTTGCACATACCTTCCTTACCCTAGGTGAGTCAGACTATGTGCTGCCTAAGCTAGGCTTGGGAGATACGTCCTGAGGGCCACTGGCTTTCCTTGTCCATCTCTCCAGAGTCCTGAGAACTCCTGACCATAACCCTTCACCTTCTAGACCTCCTTTTCCTGTATTTGCATCTTAACATAATTGTTGTGTGTTTGCAAATGTAGAATACCATGAGCATAACTCAAAAAAAGAAAAAAAAACATCTCTAGAGGGAAAAAAAATAAAAAAATATTAGGTCTGCCTTCACTAACGGGCTGTCATTTATGTCTGGTCTTGCAGTAAAGGTCTGATTCAGATATTCCATACCATCATGCATATCAGTGTCTATACAAAATTTCCCTTCACCAGTATTCTCATCGTCCACCCTTTGTGCATGGCAAGGCACATTGCAGTAATACTGGTGCCATCATGCTGATGAGACATACCGGGTTCAGGCAGAACTTTGAAGGACCAATACGGCATGTTGTCTATGAACTGTCAAATCATGTACAAGTACTACGTCCCAGGTATTTGACCCTTGTCCTAAGAAACTGTAGGTTATCCCTTGAAAACTTGTGTCCTGCTGGAAGAGACAAAACAGAACCTGTTTTGTATCTGCCAGGGACGACTCAAATGAATCAGCAGCCAACAAGTCATCAACATATTGTATCAGTACCGACCCACTCTCAGGCTGAAAGGACTGTAAACAGTCATGTAGGGCTCGGGGGAAAATATTCAGGCTGTCACTTGAAACCTTGGGAGAATTGGGTCCATGTATTGTACCCCCTTTGTGAACGCGAAGATGAAGAATAAACTGTGAAGAAACAGAATAAAGGTTGGTGACAGATAAGTTTGTAGAGGTGGAGAGGATTTTATTAAAATGACAGCTGGATTGGGCACTATGGGGAATTTATTAACTACTTGGTCTACCCCCCTTAAATCTTGTGCTTGCAGTGTCAATACTGGGACTACCTCAGCCATCAATCCAGTGTCCTGTCCATCCTAATTTCATAGGGAACCCGGTATCTGTGAGATGATTTCCTCTAGCTGTGATGAACATGACTGTAGAACAATGGAATGCAACATTAGTCTTTGAGGAGTTTCTAACATACCTTGTACTTCCTGAGTGGGAGTACAATATATATATTTCACATTTCAATTAACAAAACAAAATCTCTGTCGATTAAGTTAGTCAGGGGCCACTGCTGCTAGGAAAAAAAGAAAAGGGTTTGCAGAATTAGTGTTTAGCAGTGTTCTTTTCCTGACGGAGAATTTTCTAGTACTGAAAAAAAAAAAAAAAAAAAAACAAGCTTCTAGATCATGCGAAGTATTCATTCAATCCTTCTCATCCCATATTAAGGATCTGTACATGGTCCAACAAACATTTCCGAGCTTATCTAGACAAGGGCATTCCTAAAAATTAATACTTCTTATGTGGCAATTAAAAAGAAATACCCGGGGGTTACCCTATCTTTGTCCGCTTTCCTACTGGGAAATACTAATGTGCGGACAGGATCATCTCCATTTATGACATTACTTTCTTGATTTTTATTTTATTTTTGGGGGAATTTACTATATATGTACTTGAATGACTCCATACTTACCAGTTCCACTGGTCTCAGCCACTTTCCCTTCAGGCTGCAGCTCCTCTTTTACCGGTTGGATACTCCTCTGAGTGCATGAGAAATGGCTGAAACTAGTCAGGTCACCTTCTCCTCCTAAATAAAACTTTGACGTTCATTAGGACATATATACTGTAGGTGACATTCATATTTTTATTATTATTTTCTATAGTTTATATGCTGGCTGCAACTGCTTCCACATCCATATATGGCAGTGTACTTGCTTTCTCTTTTTTTCTTATTCATTGTTGCTATGAATTCAAATAGTTATGTTTTTGTTCTTGTCTTATATGACTTTGATTAAACATACTACCTGCAATACCTCAGGATCAAAACCACCAATCACTGGAAATTATATTCCACCATTCATATGTACTCAATCATTACAAAAATCCTCTGTGTATGGACCATACTTCCTACTCTTAATATACAGAGTGCACCCTCTTGGTCTCTGCTCCTCAGCCTAAACCTTAGCTCCTGATTGCTTCTTGCATGCCCATTTTGGCTCCCATTGTGGGCTTTTTTCACAAAACACCAAATGGCCCACACAAGATGACGGTGAAAAGTCCCTTTGAGTGCTTTTCACCCACTGCGGCCTCTGCTGGCCAGTACGACGGTCCACTCCATTAGTGACCCCCGCGTACACAGACTAGGCCCTTACCAGACACCTCAGCACTGGAAGTATTGAAGTGTAAACAGCAATAAATTAATACACCACCTTTTTCAGTGGAGGTTACAGGCCTGCTACTTTTGGGTTTCTATCAACTGGAATTTTCTTGGGTGAGAAACAACTTATAGATCACCCTTTCCAATTAATTTCCACCAGGAATATTTCCTGAGAGTCAGCGAAAAATTCCTTTACTTTACACAAATCACGTCTGTGTATGCTTTACACAGCGCATATGATGACACAATTGTGCAGAATTATGCAAATTATATCACATTGCGCTGCATATCACACACACACATACACACATGCGGTCCAACTGCACAGCTTATGGATACTTGTTATCTATACACCCTATGTTCATGGGAGTCGAATCAACAAGCTGCGCTCCACAGCCGGAGTGTAACACCAACCCTTTGGTCAACATATCACGCTCCCCTGCACATTTTTACCTTGAAAAAGAACACACACACACACACCATGTGCCTCAAATACCAATAAAACGTAAGGTTGCTAACCTTCCCACCACCGAGCCTCTGCTAACTCAGTGTCTCAACGACAAGATCCCGCTTTGTCCTGGTTCAATCCACTCACACTTACTTTTCAACAACCCATACTTTTAGATTATCTGTACTGAAAAAAAAGTCATTTACCAATGATTGATAACACCCCCCCTTAAAGGTATTACACTTTAAACAAAGTATTATAGTAATGTGCTTTAAAATCGGATAGTTACCTGTTAAAATGTTTTTTATCCCACCTTAACAATCAATTTCTATTATGCGGCTAACTTCTGCTTGTGTAAATACACACTCATGTTTCCTGCCTGTGCATCCACGTACTATTGTACTATGACACGTGTATACTTGCGTATGCAAATGTGTATCGCTGCATACCTTTGCACGCAGCTTGCCACACTCTGTTACCCAACTTTACAACAATAAACAATTAAAAAAAACTTTTTTTGTATTGTGTAGTAGTAGTAGTTAGATAAATGCTTCCATGTTCCCTTTGAGCACTGGAAGTTCCCTCCCGGAAAGCTTCTGCTATGTGTTACCTAAACTTTTAGGTAGCACTTCTGAAATGCAAATATTTTGTGAATTTTCATTAACAATAACACTTTAACAATCATTTTTAAAACACTTGAATATAATATGGCTATTGACTATCATTCAAATGCTATGATTCAGATTGGATAGCTATCTTGCAGAACATATGATGATATAAATACCAATATAATAATAATAATAATAATATAATAACATATATATATATATATATATATATATATATATATATATATACACACATTATTTATTGCACTTCTTTGAAACCCCTCACACAGCATATGTATTCACACACACATATTGAATTAATGTAATTTTCTACAGAGCCTCTAATTTGCATATCAACAGATGGTCACATGCTTATTGTCCAGGCTGGTTGAACAGGTTAATTAACATTTCAATTGAGCAAGCAGAGGGTTAACAAATCCTGGAGAAAAAAAAACCTCTTCATCTGTGTGTAATTTTTACATCAAGTATTTATTTATTATTATTTCTCTCTCTAGGCCCAATTGAAACACTATTTAGAATTGACTATGCCATGGGTTAGTTAAATTCATTGGTAGCTTTTAAATGGTGTTGGATTTGTACATACATATTGCTTATTTGTGACAAAGGAAACAGATTGTTTAACAACCTGAAAGTCAGCTGTTAGCTAGGTGGATAGGGAGTGACCTTATGTACCTATAATGGCCACTGCTCCTCCCCCTTCCCAAGCCATGTGCATAGACAAAATGGTGGCCACACCATGTGGCCAGAATACCATGTGGCTAGCTCTTTTGTCACAAATAAATCCTAATTTATACCAGCACCGGTAGTTGCCCTAAGATACAATTCCCACTGCATGGTAACAACAATTACACACAATTTTTCAGCACGACCAAAGTTTTTCTGGTTCAGGCCTACGTTAGCAGTATGCGAATAGGCCTCAGCATGCTTTCACAGCTGTATCATACCTATGTACCAACTTTTACATACTTTTTAAATTTACTTAATAGATAAACAATCCAATTTGAATCGAACACAGTATGATTTATTGAAATTTGTTTAGCAACAATAAAAGTACACTGTAGCATTTCAAATATTGTGCATTTTTGTCACACTCAAACAACAAAGAAATATATTGTCCCCTGATTGATATCAACGACTTACTGACAACACAAAAAAAATGGCATGCAGTTCAGCAGCATCTAGATGTGTCCACCTTTAGCTGGTATACCACAGTAGCATCTGTACAGTGCAACATTAAGTACATGATATCCTGGATGAGCCCCCAACTGAGAAGTTCAGATTGTCTCTTATAAATATTTTAAATGCCAGTGTTAATATATGCTTCGGACGCAAGGCACATCTTATTACCATATATGATAAAAGTGTGCTGTACGTCACAAACTCTACATCCCTTAAGATAAAACAAGAACTCACACACATTGTATTACTGAGGTCCAATGCTAAGAGATGTATATATTTGATATTAAAAGGGTATGCATACCATATAACACATGTACAGTATACACATGGTTACAGTGTCACAATTACACAAGAAGCAATTGTAGCTACATAAGGATTAATTACAGCCAGCATAATTCCCCCTGTCCTATGCTCAATGCATATTCTGCTCCACCTTTGAATCTGCCCCAACAGCAACTAACAAAACAACACAGAACTTCTTGGGTGAGAGAAAATACCTATATTCTGTGTATTGGGGAAAGTACATGTCTGGGACTGAGTCTTCTGTTATTGGTCCAGGGGAGGGTGATCTCTCATTCATGATGTGTTATTGGTCAGGTCATACACAAGTAACGTCCTGCCTTGAAGATGACATCATAGGGATTAGCCATGCTGTCTTCCAGGAAGTTCTTTGTTCACTTTAGAATTGTGGCTTCATATTACTACATTTAATCTTAACTAATTGTTGCAATGTGCTACAATCTACCCATTGCTAATAAATTAACACACTCATTCCCATAATAATTTTGACACCAAGCATGATATGTTTAACTTGTTACATTTCAATAATACACATATATGAGATGGTATTACTCTCCTATATAAATACATTTTAATGTCTGGTGCTTGACATGTTTAATTTATGTGTTGTATGAAATATGTGTTGAATATATCTTTCTGGCTTGTCTGTGTGAATACGTTTGCTACCATATATCGCTGTGCAAGCTGCATGTATGCGCACACACAAGGACCCATCTATTTGGAGTTTGTATTTGCTGTGTATGTAATATTTTTGACTTTGACATTTCTCTACTAAAAAATGAGATTATGCAAATGCAGAGGGCACAGTGTGTGAGTAGTACTAGAGATGTGTCCAGAGGAATCAGATAACCAGGTTATCAAGGAGAAGTCATAAAGCGAAGTCAGAATAAAGCTGGAAAAGAACACGGAGTAGCAATCAGCAGTCTGGATTAGTAACACTGGAGCACAGGAAAAACAGCCTGACATTCTGGCAGTACTCTATTAGCAAAGTGGGGAATGCTAGATTTGATTTTTTCACTAAGTGCCACGACACATGACTGCACACATAAATCTGGTAGGGGTTTTAGTTGGCATCCCGATGATAGGATGCCAATGGTTAGAAGACTGGTACCGGAATCCCGACACCACTGAAAATCCTGATGCCGGAATCTCAGCAGTCATAATCCCAAATGTACAGTAAGTATGCCGGGGAAGGTTACAGTTAGGCTGCGGGGAGAAGTTGTGTTAATTTTAATCACTAGTTGGAGAATGTGGAGAGTTAGGCTGTGAGATGGGAGGGTTAGGACTAGGCTACGAAGGTGATGTCTGTGGTTGGGGGAAAAGTGAGGGGTAGTGTTAGTATGCTAATTAAAAAGTGTTGGGATTCTGATATTTGGGATGCCATTATTAGGCTTCTGACCATCTGCATCAAACCTGCCAGGAACCTTTACTTGACCCTCCATAAGAGAGCTGTGTACCCACTCTAGCCCAGAGCATGCTGCTAATACAGACACAAGAGTGTGGTCACCAACTTCACCGGGTCCAATATGTTAACTCTGAGTTCTGGCACTATTTTGTATGGTGTATTTATGCAAATACAACTCATGCAGACCATCAAGAAAGCATATATACAACCAATAAAAGGCAGATACAAGTACTCAGGAATGATGACTTGAAGTAAACCAGATGCAAATGCTGGTGATGCAGAGGCATAGTCATCCATGATGGGGCAATCTTTCTCTATGTATGAATATATGGTGTGGGATCTAAATGTGGACCCTCAGTTGGTTGACGCTAGGTGAGCTCTTATGTGTGTCAGGACCCCTGGTCTGAGCTTAGTACCAGCTAGTGAGAATGAACATAGGATAAACATAGGAGAACTCTGTGGTTTCAAGATTTTCTGATTTACTTGTAAAGTGGTTCCATATTTGTAGCACATTACATGGGTGAATTCCTCTTACTGTTTCTTGCTAAAATGTTCCTCTTAGAGTTTCATGGTAAAGCTCCTAGGCTACTTGTAAGTTTCTGCTAATGAATAAGCTTAAACTAGTAATAAAATGGTAACTGAAGAAAAACATGGCTGCTGACTGTAAAATCACATTTCTAATTTCCCATCTTTTTATTAATTACATAGCCTATTACCTTTTATCTGCCTGAGATCACTGTCTTGCATTGTATCAACAGGTACTCATACATACTGTATACAAACTGCTGCGTATTATATACATATGGGGACCCTCAGCTCTTAATAGTCCACCCATCCCCTGTTGAAACACAAGTCTGTACTCTCCAAACTAATTATCGTACTAATTAATGTTCAGGTAAACAAGAATTGCTTTGTAATTCTTGCACATTCTTTGTTCACCAGGAGTCAGCTCTTCACTGCAAATGAAAAACATGTCTGGCTCAAGCTGTGGGTACATAGTCTGGTAGTAGGTGGGGTTATTGCCAAGCTGATCATAATAGTGGTTGGGCCTAAGCAACCTTTTTACCAACCATATAAACACCTTTACTACTGTGTAAGTTATTATTAAAAGAACAAATCCTTTTGCTATAATCAATATGATGTTTTGTGGCAAATGTTTCTTTAAGATTTTAATTTCATTCATACAGTATGTTGTGTTATCACTTCCTCTGACTGTCTCATTAGTGTAATAAGTGCAACATTGGAAAACTGAGTAGACAAAAAGGGTTAGTCAATACACTCCTGACTATGCATGTAAAAAGTCTATGATTACTTTCTGCTGCGGGGTACACTGGGCTCCACAAGGATAGACATTGGGGTGTATAGTAGGATCTTGATCCGAGGCACCAACAGGCTCAAAGCTTTGACTGTTCCCAGAATGCACAGCGCCCCCTCCTCTATAACCCAGCCTCCCTGCACAGGAGCTCAGTTTTGTAGTTGGTGCTGCAGTAAGCAGGCACATAACAGAGGGGCTGCTCCAGGCAGCCCTAAGAAGATCTTTTTTTTAAAGAAAAAAGTGAAGACTTCAAGGGCAGCAGCGGTGTTACATGTCAGAAGACATTCACTGCTGCAGCTCAAGCTCTCCCCAGCGGCGCTGTACACTCCCGAGCCATGGTTGCCGGCTAAATACAGCAGGAGGCTCCGGTTTTCTTAACGTCAGGCACACACGATGAGGGCTGTCCGGGATCACGTGGCCGTGCTTCGGGAGGTGGTAAGTGGGTCCTGCTTGCTTGACCTGGTCTTTATCGCGATCCGGCGTGGTCAGTGGAAGGCGGGCCGTGCGCGCTGACGGTGGACACTGTGGCAGTACAGGTAATCCCACTAGATCACTAGGGCATGGGTGCAGGTCAGGTTTTCTCTCTATAAACCATTTTCAGTAACCCACAGTACCCGGTGGTTTTGCCAGCAGGGGGATAAGGCTTAGACCTGAAGCCCCTTCCCCAGCCCCAGGGCGCCATTTCCCGCAAATGTTCCCACCCTGGAGCTGCATATCTGTCTCTACCTCACACCCTGTCAGTGTCTGGGCGCCATTTTCTCTCTGCTTCACTGTTCCTGGGACTGCTTGAGTAAATCCTCCTGTGTAAAGCCGCCTGGTTGTCAGTGCTGTGACTTTACATGACACTTAAGTATTCTACCTGCCTTTTTAGACAGTGCTTGTTAAGAAAGAGTGCATTTAGTGAGGGTTTTCTAGTACAATTACTCTCTGATATACATCCAGTACTTACTGTGTAGTGTTATATCTATTGACTATATAGCCATATATATAAGCTAGTCCAGTGCAGTATTATTGTTAGTGATAACCTCTGCATTGTACAAACTGTGACTATTTGTGTGTGCATTGATAGCTGAGTGGTGTCCATCTCGTGTCTTTCACTCAACTTGCTATCTCTATATTCTATAACCTGAGGGGGCTTGGTGCGTCAAGTTTTATACTGATATAGGATTTTCACGAAAATATACTTTAATACGTATTTTTCTCTGTGATTTAGTCACCATATCTCTCCTTTATCTCTGCTAGTGCTGACTACACTGCACAGTGGTTTGAGTTAGAGGTATTGTGCTGCTGCCAATTGTACTGAGTTACCTGATACTGCAAGTTATATCATGTCTGCTTCTGAGGGTAACGGTTCTGGGGCAGAACACACCGCCGGTGATGCTGAAGCCACAGATCCCTATGAGGAGAATATAGCAGCTGTGGGCTCTAGTTCTGGGGGCTCTTTGCCCCCCAGTGGGACTGTGGCAACGGAGGTACATAATGACCCACTGTGAGCCGCTTTTTCCACGCTTCTACATACGCTAGTTAATAAACTGACACCCCATATGGGACACCCTATGACGGTACAACCGTATGTGGTCCCTTCAGCTAACCCGCCGTGGGCAGACGATTTATCTGCCCAATTGAAGAAGTTGAACCAGTCCCTGACTACTAAAAATCTGACCATCGCTCGCCTAAGTCCAAGGGGTCCTCTAAGTGAGCGCTTGTCTCCTCACAATCCACTGTTGTCACTGACACCTCGTCTGATGAAGACGGCACTTACACTGACCCCACAGGTTCTGACTCAGATATACGGCTGATGGGGAGGGAAGTTCACATGTGGATGTTCCTGATCTTTTGGAGGCTATAAATTAATTCTACAGATTACGGATGATCCCGAGCCATTCATCCCTCCTTAGAAACCAGACAGGTTCAAGTGTCAGAAGGTGGTTAAACAAGTTTTACCTCACTCTGACCACCTAGTGGATATACGTCAGGAACCCTGGGAAAACCCAGGTACAAAGTTTGTGCCTCAAAAGAAGATGCTGGCTTGCTATCCCCTCGCACCAGATGGGATGTCTAGGGATTGGGAAATGCCTCCTCCAGTAGACTCACATGTGGCTAGGATGGTCGTTTCCTCAGCTCTACCTGTCACTACTGTTACGTCTCTAAAGGAGCCTACGGATTAACATGTGGAGGGTTGTCTGAAAGTAATTTACACCCTCACGGGTGCTGCACAAAGTCCCACTATTGCAGCAACATGGTCTGCAGAGGCTATTGAAGCATGTGCCTTGGAGTTAGAAGCTGAAATCTCTTCTGACCATGCTAGACAATGCTTGTCATATATTGTCACAGCTTCTCGCTATATTAAAGAGGCAGCTTCTGATGCTGGTATCCTAGCAGCCAAGGCCTCTATGTCAGTCCTGGCTCGCCGGATATTGCTGCTGTGATCCTGGTCTGTGGATCTGGACTCTAGAAAAACCCTGGAGGTACTCCCTTTCAAGGGAGATATTCTGTTTGGGGAGGACTTAAATAAGATAGTGGCTGACTTGGCTACTGCCAAACCTGCCTGTCTGCCAAGTACCGCTCCTTCTGTGTTGAAGGCTAAAGGTACTTCCTTTTGCCGCTTTTATCCTTCAGGTTAAGCAAAAGGTCAGGAGTACAACAAGCAGGCCCGCACTTCCAAACCTGGTAAGCCAAAGCCCAAAAGAGCCTGGGCGGCCCGTCAGCCAGCTTCCAAGGCCTGCCACATGATGGGGCGGGCCTCCCCCTGGGGGATCCCAGGGTGGGGGCCCGGCTTCTAGGGTATACCCAGGAATGGTTAAAGAACACTTCAGATGCCTGGGTACTGGAAGTCGTCACTCGAGGTTACGCCATAGCCTTCAAAAACCGATCTCCTCATCAATTTTACCAGACAGACGTCCCATTGGACCAGACAAAGGCAAACACTCTGCATTCGGTGGTACAGACCCTCCTGGATACAGGAGTCGTAGTACAGGTGCCACTTGCGCAGAGGTGTCGGGGGGTACTATTCTCCGCTGTTTCTAGTCCCGAAACCGAATAGGTCCTCCCAGCCGATTCTCAACCTCAAGGCATTGAACAGGTTTGTGAAGGTTTCCAAGTTCCGTATGGAATCCCTTCGCTCTATAGTTCTGGCCTTTGAACCTGGGGACTACATGGTATCCCTGGACATACAGGATGCTTAACTGCATATTCCTATAGCAGCGTCACATCAGCAATACCTGAGGTTTCCTATTGGCAACCTCCATTACCAGTTTTGGGCATTACCTTTTGGTTTAACAATGGCTCCGCGAGTCTTCACCAAAGTCATGGCAGTGACGACGGTGGTACTCCGCCGTCAAGGGGTCAGGATACTGCCGTATCTGGACGACTTGTTAATCCTGCCAAATTCCCAAGATCTTCTCCTTCATCATCTAGATATGATGTTCCGGTTGCTACAAGCCCATGGGTGGCTCATCAACTGGAAGAAATCCTCCCTGATTCCTGCTCAGTGCATGGTGCATCTTTGAGCGCTATTGGATACTCACAACCAGAGGTGGTTGTTGTGTCAGGAGAAAGTCCTGAAGCTTCAGGACAGGATTCGTTGCTTCCTTTCTTGTCCGCAAGTGTCAATACATTAGGCAATGCAGGTGCTGGGCCTCATGGTATCAGCATTCGACATGGTGGAGTATGCTCAATTCCATTCTTGCCCCCTCCAGAGGCTGATTCTAGCCAAGTGGGATGGCCTTCCTCACCGGATCAGTTCTCAACTTATCTCATTGACTACGGAGGTCCGTCTGTCGCTGCTCTGGTGTCTCCAGGACCAAAAATTGTGCAGGGGCCGTCCCTTCTGGATATCCAACTGGGTCCTGTTGACGACAGATGCCAGTCTAAGAGGTTTGGGGCACGGTGCTGGAGCAACACTCCCTTCAGGGGCGGTGGACCTTGTAGGAGTCTCTTCTCTCGATCAACATTCTGGAATTGCGGGTGGTCTTCAATGCATTGAACCTAGCCCAGCATTTAATTCAGAACCATCCTGTTCAAGTGCAGTCGGACAATGCCACCACAGTGGCTTACATAAATCATCAAGGCGGCACTCGAAGCCATCTGGCAATGAAGGAAGTCTCACGGATTCTACATTGGGCGGAACGTCATCTGCCGGCCAATCTACATTCCAAGAGTTCTGAATTGAGAAACTGACTTTCTCAGTCATCAGGACGTACATGCCAGCGAGTGGGGCCTCCATCCAGAAGTGTTTCAACTCCTAGCGGAAAAGTGGGGTCTTCCAGATGTAGATCTAATGGCGTCTCGACACAATCACAAGGTTCTGGTCTTCAGAGCAAGGACAAGGGATCCTCAAACAGCATTCGTGAATGCGCTGGCAGTGCCGTGGAGGTTTCGGCTGCCGTACGTGTTCCCTCCGGTGTCACTCCTGCCCAGGGTAATTCGGAAGTTCAAGCAAGAAAAAGGAATTCTGCTTCTCATAGCTCCAGTGTGGCCCAGACGGCACTGGTTCTCAGACCTGCAAGGCCTATCGTCAGAGCGTTCAATTCTACTTCCACAATGCCCAGACCTCCTCCTTCAGGGCCCGGGCTGTCTTTGACGGAGTGGCTCTTGAAGCTTCCATCTTAAGGGCTAAAGGGTTTTCTAAGGTGGTCATTCAAACTATGTTGTGGGACCGGAAACCGGCTTCTACTCGGATTTACTATAGGGTCTGGCATTCTTACTTTGTTTGGTGCACATCTAACGATTATGACACTTCCAAGTTTAGTACAGCCAAGTAGGTTGGCTTTTCTTCAGCAGGGCCTGGACTTAGGCTTGTATCTGGCCTCCCTCAAGGTTCATATTTCTGCCTTGTCGGTGTGGTTTCAGAGAAAAATTGCGACCTTACCTGATGTGCATATCTTAAATCAGGGTGTGTTTGGTATCCAACCTCCGTATGTCCTGCCTGTGGCTCCTTGGGACTTGTCGGTGGTTTTGGAGGTGTTACAAGAGTCTCCGTTTTAACCTCTTGGTTCGGCTGAACATAAGTGGCTTTCCGTTATGGTGGTGTTTCTGCTGGCTATTGCTTCAGCTAGAAGAGTGTCGGATTTGGGTGCCTTGTCCTGTAGTTCCCCATATCTGATATTTCACTGTGACCGGGCGGTTCTTAGGACTCATCCCGGATATTTACCTAAGGTGGTTTCCTTGTTCCACCTTTACCAGGAGATTGTAGTAACGGGACTTCTTTCTCCTGATCTGTCTTCCAAAGAGCGGTCTTTGGATGTGGTATGGGCTCTCTGTATCTATGTGAAGAGAACTGCTTCCATTTGGGAATCTGATTCTCTCTTTGTACTGTTTGGATTTAACAAACGGGGCTGGCCTGCTCACAAGCAGACTTTTGCCAGTTGGATTAGAATGGTGATTGCACATGCTTATGTAAGGGCTGGTCGGTCAGCTCCTGCTCACATTACGGCCCATTCTACTAAGTCTGTTGGACCTTCTTGGGCAGCCCGCCGTGGTGCAACCCTTGAACAATTGTGCAAGGCGACTACGTGGTCCTCAGTGAACACATTCATAAGGTTCTATGACTTCGATACTGCCACTTCCCAGGATGCTTCCTGTGGACGTCGGGTTCTTGTGCCCGCTACAATGCATCCCCTACCATAAGGAACTGCATTAGGACATCCCCAATGTCTATCCTTGTGGATCCCAGTGTACCCCGCAGCTGAAAATGAGATTTATGGTTAGAACTTACCTTTGTTAAATCTCTTTCTGCGAGATACACTGGGCTCCACAAGGTGCCCACCGTGACGCACTTAGCTTCTTTGTGTTGGTATGGCATTAGCCGCTGACATTTCTCCTGTCGTGAGAGTGTGGTGTATGTGGCTACTAACCGTTGTTGTCTCTTTTCCTGCTACTGCATTGGTCTGGTTAACTAAAAACTAAGCTCCTGTGCAGGGAGGTGGGGTTCTAGAGGAGGCGGCGCTGAGCATTCTGGGAACAGTCAAAGCTTTGAGCCTGTTGTTGCCTCGGATTAAGACCTACTCTACACCCCAATGTCTATCCTTGTGGATCCCAGTGTACCTCGCAGAAAGAGATTTAACAAATGTAAGTTCTTACCATAAATCTCATTTCATGTTGCATGATTACTTTTCATTACATTTTTAATTCATGTCACACATATCTAAAAGTGTCATCATATATACCAGTAATATTGTCTAACAGACACTTCCTATCATTGAATGCTGTACCTGCTGTCCCCAAAGTAATGACATTGCCAGTGGCTACTCCCACCATTGTCCCAATATCAGTACCAAATATTTGTTTTGTAGGAGGAGCCAGTATTTACACTTTCAATTCTACTTTTGTGTTTACGTGGTTGGTATGGATGTGTCAGGAATCAGCATTCAGTAGTATCTCACTTACCAGTGCGCTGGTGTGCAGGCCTCCAGAGGTCACGGCACCAGCTTGTAACTGCATGAGTTCCCTAGCCATGGAGCACAGTACCCATTGTCACTGTGTACCCCTGAAGTCCATCCGGCGTGGGCCCTGTGGTGTGCCCGCCATCTGTACAGCATGAGCACCACCATGACACTTGCGGTCAGCTGACCTGTAACACTCAATCCTGTGCTATGTCTGCTCACATGATTCAAGCATCCAATGCCTGCTGACCAGGGGATATAAATCCAGAACATCGGATCAGTCTCATCGCCTTGAACAATGCATCACATCCAGTGCACAGCTTCTGCTGGCTCCAATCTCCTGTCTGGTGATTTCCTAACTCCAATTTCTCAGTGGAACTACAGCCACTAGCCATCCTGCTCTGCTACAACTCCTTCCACAGTCTGCTACCAATTCTACATGCAGTAAAATACTTGTAACGGATGCAGCCCAAGCTGGCTCATGAGGAGTACTTTTTGCCAGCCTGTTTCTGGATTCAGTGCGTTAGTGTAAAGAGACATGATAGAACTGTGTTATCACCTATACAGCATTCCACCTGGATTCCCAATAGAAATGTATAAATGGACATCACATATTATTGTGAAACATTATCCCTCTGTTATATGTGTTTGGGAATAATATGTCTAGCCTGATGTTTTGTACAGAATGCATATGAAGATGTATATATATGAATGTATTGGTTATTGTGTTATAGTTTGTAAAATAATGTTCCCCCATGTGACTGCTCGGATAACCTGTGTGTTTGCTGTTGGAGATACAGCCAGCCCAGAGGGCGGCGGCTTAGCGTGTGCAATGCTGCTAAAAGCATCTAGCGAGCGAACAACTCGGAATGACCCTCTTTGTACATATCTACTGAATGTGTGAATCTAGTTTCCAGATCGTTTACTGGAGTTTCTCATTGCCTGTATTTACTGACATCGAATGCATTACTTGCCTACTGCATATTGTTCCTGTTTACCATCAGCTTCCAAGCTGGCCATCAATGTTCACCATCAGCTTCCAGGCTGATCATTGTTGTTTGCTAATCACACTGGTTTCCATACCAGCCCATTACCTGTGACTCTTATAATACCTCTGTCAGTTTCCTTGCAAAATACCATCTGTATTGCCATTTTCTCCAGTTGCTGTTCATACCTCTGTGTGATAAATAAATCCTCATTGTGCACATGTACTTGAACTTACTGCAGCCTCCTTGTTTCCTCCACTGCACCACCACTGACCCACTAGTGCACCCTCCGGGAACAGACACAGATACAAACCTGACAGGATGATTTGAGGAAACTAGTGCTTTAAGTCCATCATGGGAATATACAGGGGTATCAGTGGTTATCCGTGCTTAAGTGCAGTTACTAAATGAGCCAAAGGGTAACCATTTATAGGCCTGGGATCCTCACATTATATATACATTAGGTGTGTGGAAATTAAAGGGTTCCCATAGTTAGTTTAATCATAACTTGGGAGGCTCTGTGCTGTAAAGATGGGTGACAGTGGTTTATTTGCCTGTACTTGCAATATTGGGCAGTGATATTTAGTTTCTGACAATATTCAATACACATCCTGGTTTTATTTCCTTGCCTCTTGATATTAAAGGTGCTTAATCTAGTGGAGTTGTAGGGAATAAAGAAAGTTGCCTTGGAATGCTTATCCTTCACTTTTCCAGCATCAAATGCCATCGAGGTATAATTAATTTTTTGTACAATATTGTATTATAGATTATAATCCACCTGGACCTTAAAACACATGTCTGGGTAGTGATGGAGATTAGCTATTTCCACAAAGTGTGGTGAACCCAGCATGGATTACTTACTATAGTTTGGATTATTATATTATGTAACTGCATTAACACATTTTCTGCATTTTTATGTCTTATTACGCACTTGGCAGTACACTCCTCAGTATTACCTCCACCATGTTTACAAAATAAAATGCTGCTCTCCCCTCAATCCGATACACTTACTATGCTGTTCCCTATTACTAATCAAAGAGGTGTGGTTTAGGGGCACCATCGTAATTCTGAAATGTCTACATGATTTGTATTGTTATTTGCGCCTTGGTCTTCATTGTCTGGAGACCACAATACTGAAGCATGTATTGCAAATATGATTTCTGCAGCAGTAAATGCTGAGCCCAAAATTACTACCCACAGGTGTCTATCAGGTCAGGGTCCTGTAAGAGAAAACATTATGTGAATAACAGTTAGGTTTCAGAAGCTGACTCACCTTTTCTAAAACAATTGCAGTGTGAAGCGTGGATCCATATGTCAAATTCTTCCAATTTTGCAGAGGAGGGTTTTGTCAGCAGGACCTGGTATGAACCTTCGCATCTGGGTTCAAGAGCTTTCATAAAATGTCTTATCACGGTTGTAGATGATGAGTACAGTACCTGGATCAAGATTGGGATTTGCAATGGAAGAAAACACTTTAACATGTATTTTGGTAAGTTACTTTTGTAAAATGGACACATAAGTTGTTTGTTTTTTTAGTTTTATTGACAGGTAATAGTAAAAAGGTCAACAGTACATGTCCAAGACACTAGAATACAGTGCTACAAAAGTAAAAAATAAAGAAAAGTACAAAGTCACAAAGATCACAATGATTACAAGTATGTGCATAGCATTTCAGAATGGGGCGCCTGAAGTAAGTATTTTTAGGTTATACCACTTGGGGGACTGAAAGCATTTCCTCAAAGCCTCCTTAACTGTTATCGATAAAGTGTGTTCATAAAATTGTGTAAATTTGTCTTTATGAAGTGTGGTATAAGTCCCGTCCTTAGAGAATAAACATTGGATTAGTGGAAGTAACAAAGTGATAGGTATAGGGTCCGAGGTTATCCATTGTGATAGGATTGTCTTTTTTGTGGCTGCAGACAATTGGTTCAGCAATATTCTATTACTTTTGGATAATGAGCAATGGGGTGGCTTGGGATATATGCCCCAGAATGCCCAGGTCATATCAATATCTTAGATGTAAAGTGTTATTAATATATGATTAGAGTGAGATCCATAATGTCTGCTCCTTCTTGTAATATCACAAACAATGAATTATGTCTGCATCAGGAGTTCCACATTTATAGCAGTTAGAAAAAGGGCATCATTAATAAGGAATTTCAATTTAGTCGTGAGATAGGATCTATGTAAGATTTTTTGGTGCATTTCTGTGTAAGAGACCAATACTATTTGTCTAGTTTTACAGTACCTTCTAGTAAACTCTCCATCATCAAGATGGGGAAGTCAATTTTACAATGTAAGAGGCCTAATGGACCCAGTAACAGGTTGAGTATTGGACGGGAAGGGTCATGATTCAAAGAGGTGGGGAAAGGATTCCTCGAATTAAGCTGGATCTGATTGAGTAAAAGAGGAGAGAACTGATTGAAAATAGCTACATGCTTGCAAAAAGGGAAACAGGGGGATAACCAATGATGGATATTTTTCTATCACTTGAGAGTGTTTGAGAAGGGTCAATGTGTTTGGTTGTAGGAAGTGGTGCACATACCATAATCCACCCTCATACCATGTATGGAATATTGGGTATGTCATATGATGTGTAAAGGACCGGTTACCCCACAAGGAAAGAAAAATGGACACAAATTTTGAAACCTTTAATTTTAAGCATATCGCTCTCCAAGCCATACAGGTGGATGCAAAGAGGATATTGTCCTTAGCATCTTCATGCAGAGATTGTGGCATTGTGTGTTCTTAGGAAAATAAAACCCAGTGCAGTAGAGAAGATTGTTCCAACCATCTATCCGCATAAGTGTGTAGACCACCAATCCAGTCTATGGCAATTTTGTAGTTTGCTGTTAGAGCATATTATTGGAGGCACGTCATGTTCAGACCTCCCAGAAACCGGGGTTGCTGTCATTTAAATTATACTCTTGGACCAGCTCAAATACACATTGTTAAAGCCTTATTGAGTTGTGCCAATGCACTTTTAGGTAGTAACACAGGGAGCATTTGCAATATATAGATAAACTGAGGGAAACAGATTATCTTGTATAGATGACACCGACGTGTACATTAAAGGAACGAGAGATCATTTGTTAAAGTCAGCTTATGTTCTAGTGAGGAGGGGGGATCATTGGAAGCGTACAATTTAGAAGGGTGGTTGAGGTTTCTAATACCTAGGTATGTAAGGCAATCACCACGTACCCCAATCAGATTTAGCAGAGGGGAAGAAGGCCAAGGCTTCTGTTTTGTAGTAATTAATTTTGAACTCTGATACCAATTCCAATGAATGTAGTATGGAGTGTAGGTGAGGAAAATGGCAATACAGAGGACAGTTACATACTTTGGCAGACCCGATGGTTGCCAAGTGACATCATCTTCCAACTTCCATGCTTCCCCGCTCCCCCATATGCAGTGGTGGTGAGGAGCTACAACATCTGAAGACGTGGACAGCCATTTACCACACTCAGGCTGAGTAATCTCGCAGCAACTGGAAGGTAGTGACAGCTAGGTTTACATCCTCCGGAGAAGCTCATATGTCATACCACCTAATTGCTCCTAAAAAGAGCTGTAACACATTGTTGTTTTCTTTTATAGCTTATCTTTTTACAGGTGCTAGGGCCACAATAGCGCTCATTTTTTCTTACCATATCTATTGTTATAACCTGAGGTGCTTTCTCATATACATAAATGGAGAATACTTATATAGAAATTAAGGTGAGGAAGTGCTGTCAGAGGATTACTTAAATATATCAGGATGTTGTCAGCAAATTAAGAAAATTAAATTTTTTGATTAGATAATTTAATACCCCGCCATCTATATTCTGCAATAAAGTTCCAGAATAGAGGGTCTAGAGCCAGGTTAAACAAGAGTGGAGAGAGGTGACAACCTTGGTGCGTGCCCCAAAATAGGTGAAAGGTACATATGTTATTGGCATTAACTGTCAAAAATGCAATTGGCTCTTTATATAAGGTGTGGAAAATATGTAAAAACTCAGGGACAAATTCTTGACGTTTGAGAATTCTGGCTAAGTGCACCCAAGAGACCATGTCAAATGCCTTATCAGTGTCACAGCTAACAATTATGTTTTCCAGATCCAAGATGCTATGTGATTTAATCATAGCTGATAATAGAGTAGGAACATTATGTACTGAATACCGGTGTTGAAGAAAGCCAGTTTGAGCCGGTCGCAACAATTTAAGTAAAATTAGTTGGAGATGGGAAGCCATAATTTTGATTAAAATTTTGAAGTCCTGGTTAAGGAGAGAGATCAGCCTATATGAGGAAAACAAAGATGGGTCCTTATTTGGTTTAGTTAAAACAATCGCTGTCAAAATAGAATTAAATAATTTAGAGCTATGGGGCTGCACTTGTTGAGATAAGATTTTTAGTAGGCAGCAGATAAGCAATAAGGCCCTGGAATTTTACCCTTAGGTAAAGATTTAATAACTAGTTCAATTTCCCTTTCAGAGATAGGGGATATGAGAGTTTTGCTATCTTCCAAAGTAAGGGGTGTAAGGAATGCTTTGGAGAAAAAGTCCAGTCGCTGTGTTGGGTAGTCAAGAGGGGCACTATGAACATTCATTCCTCCAAGACTTTTAGAAATATAGCATTCATTTAATTCTGGGCATTCACTACATGACCCTGGACAGTTTTAATGAAGGGGATGTACTAAGATGTGTAAGGAACTTTTATCAAATTGCCAGTAGCTTCCTGTCCCATCTAAAATATTTGTTAGATTGAAATAATAAACACAGTTGGTTGTGTTCCATGCAAAATGCATCATACACTGATTTAGCATCTTTGTATATCAATACATTGATTTTGCAGGGGTCTATAAATAGATTAGTAGATTACAATAGGCTGTCATAATGGTGTGAGGGGCATGTGATAGGCTTTCTTGACTCTGTTTCCTTTTGATAACTGTGCAGTACAAACTGTGGCCCAAGAGGACCAGTTTAGAGGCCTGCCAAAAGAGTTTGATGTCCTATGTATGTAAAATATTATCCTGTCTGTAGTTTATAAAAAGATTGTAACAGGTGCTGCTTAAGGTCCTCTGAAAAGGCTAGGGAAAATGGCAATAATAGGAGCATTGATATGGGGTCATTAAGGTGAGTTGTGGGGTGATAGGGGCATGATCAGAGATCAACATGTCAGCAATGATGCATTTCTCAACTCTATGGAGCAAGGAACCTGCAAGCAGTAATCTAGACATGAGAAGGAATTGTGAGGGTGGAAGAAAAATGAGTAATCCCTGTCCACAGAATATATAAATATCCAGAAGTCTAATAGCTGTAAAGAGTTAATGAATAATGAGAAAGTAGTCAGGGCCTTACGGCTTGGATTAATTTGTCTGGGGCTATGAGAAACATCTAACGAAGGATCAAGCACAACATTTAAATCTATACCCACAATCAGAGAGCCCTCCAATCATCCATATAGGTCAACAAAATGTATTAAAAAAAGAGCATTCTGGCCATTGGGACCATATATACAGGTAATAATAAAGTAAAAGGGGAAGGGGAAATGGGGCATAAAAAATGCGCACTGGATTATTCCCCTAACGGGAAAAGGTGGATTGTAATCTCAATATTAATACCGACTTAAAGAGGATATTCATCTACCAAATTGGTCGCTGTTCATCCTTAGTGAGCGGCATGTAATTATAGAAAGCCGGTGGTGCTCCCCAAAGATGTAATGGATAACATCAAATATAAAGGAGGAAAGGACAACTGTATTGTGTGGGGCACTCTTATATTGAAAAATACAGTATTTAAAACGTAATTTTTATTCTAATAAATGATTAACAAAGACAAAAACAATTTCACACAACATAAAACATATAATATATTAAAATGATCTGGTTTAACTGATATTCTACAATATCTTCTATTACTCATCATAGGTATATTGCATCCTTACATTTAAATACCATACAGGTATGGTAGAAGTTGTTATTCAAACATTAATACTGACTAGACATGCTGTCACAAAGTGACAATTTGTATTCAATTGAGCTGTCTAGCTCTTACAACTGGCTAGTAATAACACAGTTGCCTCTAATGACTACAACCTCAACTAAAGTAACCAGTTTTTGACATTTGATTTCATAAGTAGAGACTATTGCGTTGAGCCTGCTACAAGGTAACAATTACCTCAAGATGGTGACTGTAACAGTTAGAGAAGTAATGTCGAGATGTCTATATATCAAACAATTAATAGTGTCAGAGAGAGAGAAAAAGAGAAAGATTTAGAAGGAAGGTGGGTATATATCATTAGCCCGGTTTCTACTTTTGTAAATCTGCTGAAGAGCATCAAATTTACAATGAGAGAGACATATCGAGCCAATGTATGAAAAATATCTAAATCGTGTTTCTGCTGTTTACCTTTTTTGTGTCTGTATTGGTTAATGAGAGTACAGGGGAGAAGTCCCTAACAGAAAGTTAAACCAGTAAAGAATAATGAGCCCAATGAAAAATTATTTTTAAAGCGTATGATTATAGAAAATCACTTCTTATATTAAGAATTGATGCTGATTCAAATGGCCTAATATAAATAGGAATTATGATGATAGAGTACGATTGTAAAAATTCTAGGAAGGAAGTATCCCAGGAAGATAATATCACTGGATTCTGCTGTCAACAATCTTATTATAAGACATTGAATTACTGATGAGAGAACCTATGATACTACTGCAAGGAATAAAGGTGCTTCTACTGTCAGTATCCCCGTTTCCAGTTAGCCCCTGAGAGTGCACAAAAGGAGATATAGCAAAAATGATTATTAATGCAAAAAGTTGGATCTAACAGAATACCAACAATCAAAATTATGTATATAAACTTCCCTAGAATTCAATATAATATGAAATAAATGCCCATGAATCCCTGAATCTGGGATACCTTGTACCTTAATTCAAAGCATGAGGACAAATATTGATGTATTGTATCAATCAGAAAATATATCTGAAATAACAGAGATCCTACAACTGTTTACTGATTTCTCATTAACATCATGCGATGGTCATAAATTCAGCAATGCGCATAGTATCAATATTAAAATTGAATAATCATTTAATCTGTACCATCGTCCATCATCGTATGTCATAGTCGCAAGTGTACATCAGAAACAATACAATTCAAATAGATCATATTACATGCTATATGCTTTGATATACATGTCTCAAATTGTATTGCAAATTATAAGTATATTCTTCAGCTTATGACAAGACTATTCTCTGTCTATCATGTCTGGTGTGCTTATGTAATGAGCCAGAAGTGATAAACCTTCATCTAGACTGATATGTAGGTGGGTACAAATCCAACAGTAACTTTTATTGAGAGTGTCTGCAATTCTACTATGCACTTCTATCATAGAGTTATCTGTAAATTCATCTCTGTAATTCTTATTTTGCAAAGGATCTGCGTACACGTGCTCTGCCTAGCATTCCACTATCATATATTTCATTGCCTGTATCACTGGTCACGTTGTTAACAGAACTTGGAGTGTATATACCAAACTCAAGCAAAATTAATGTTATAATAGTAAGAAATGCCCATGAGAGAATGCTCCCCCACAGTCCATATTCTGGCCTTTGGCCCAACAGCATCATTCTGTTCAACATTGTCTTTGGTGTCTTTTATCTTCACAGTATTCATCTAGGAGTTATGTACCCTACACAATGATACTGCAATGGCAAGTGGGTCAAGGGATTATTTTGCCTGAACCACTCACTTGTGGGTTTCACTTGTGCTGTCTCAAGAGGTGTGTCTTTTCTGCAGTGATTGGAGTGGATCCACAATTTATCATCCGATATCTTAACAGCAGATAGAGCTGTCATCAAGACTTGATATGGTCCTTCCCACCGGTTTGTCAGCAAGCCCGATCTCAGGAAATTACCATAACCTCAACCTTAAGGTTGTAGAGTATGATAGGCACCTTCCACAAGAGCTGGCTGTGCACTGGTCACAGCAGCTTGTATCTTCTTTAACTGGTTGCTTAATGGAATAAGATAGTTCACAGTTAAGTCCTTTGTTTTACTGAGTTCATTTATATGTGCAGTAGCAACATTGGGCAATTTTCCGAACAATATTTCATAGGGGAAATGTTCAATTATCCCCTTGGTGTTGTTCTGATTGAGAGTAACACTAATTGCAAAGCTTCTGGCAATGGCAAACTAGTCTCTTTACATACTTATGCCAATTGATTTTTGATAGTTATGTTATAGCATTCAACTTTGCCACTCAATTGCGGGTTATATGGGGTGTGCAATTGTTGTTAAATCCAAAAAAGCTGGCACATATTTTTGAACACTAGACCAGTAAAATGTGTCCCTTGGTATGAATATATTACATATGATACCAGTTTCTTTGCTGAGATTCCTGTTGCTGAACTAGCCACAACATATACCTCCACCCATCTACTGAATGTGTCTACATAAACCAATACATATTGAAGCATCCTAACTTTTGGAAGCTGAATGTAATCAATTTATCGGATTTGGAAGTGACCAGTTGTTTGGGGAATGTGTGAAGATATTGTTTTTTATCTGCTCTTTCAGCATTTTTCTGCAAATAAGTAATACAAGAAGCACTGCCACTGGTGCAAAACTGGGTACATAAAAATAAGTCTGAATAAAACTTATTATGGTCATCTTACCTGCATGTTCAGTCCATTGGATATCTGTGCCAATGCTGGCAAAAGAGATTTTGGGACAATAGGCTTACCTTCAGAGCTGTGCCACAGGCCATTGCTGTCTTCAGTACACTTTACACTTTCCCACTTGATCTTTTCATGTAAATCACAAACTTTTTACATATTGATTAATCTCTGTTCACTTGATATATATATACATCACTAATCATACATTTTAATTTTTAACCTAATTTTGAACATTTTAAACCTGTTGGGCTGTGTCAGCAATGCATATGTCCTTCTGTTCCCTTTGGTAATTTCATCATGTCAAGACATGTTAGCTTGACATTTAATGATTGCTATTTTTGAAGGCAGTTGTATAGCATCCAGTAAGTCTTTTACTACCTCTGCTTGTACAATTGGATTGCATGTTACTGTGAAGAAGTCTGTGTCCACAGTTCACCAAAATCGTGTGTTACGACAAATGCATACATGATTTTTGTGTATGTTTACACACAAAAAAGTTTTGGAGTCATCTATCACAGCATATCCTGATTGTGAAGCTAAAGTTTCTTTATATCTATGACAACTACCATCAATATAGTAAACTAGATCAGGATTTTGAAGTGGTGTTTCCTCCAGGTCTACATTAAGGATGGTCTGCTCATCAACATGCTTTAAGCTATCATGTGAGGTGTTTTTTTTTCTGCTCCCTATTCTTCTCTCTGAAACTCATGGACTTGGTGGTACTCAAAAAACGTACCCAGCTACCAGCTGATCTCCAAGAATGGGTGTCTGATTGAGACACCACCAACCCAGAAGAGTCTGCCTGACTTGCTGACAAATTCACTGCAAACTGACCCGGAGAAACGCAAACCTGTCCACCCTCTCCTTGGGTACGATGAGTCACTTGGAACCTGCAGACTGCAATTCCCCCTATTAAATTGACCATTACCCAGTGGGAGCCCCAGAAAACGCCAGTGGCTTGTTTTCCACCATCAGGGTCCAGACCTTGATCTTCAGTGAGGGCTCCTGACTGCTATGAGTGTGGGCAGCTTGGGCACTTGCAGCTAAACTACACCAGAGCCCAACCCCTTCTCGTACCTGTCGCCCTGGCTTATGGATGGCAATTCGATGAGTTGAACGAGAAAGAAGTGGAAGACCTATATGTGGATGAGAGAGAAGTCAGCATATGGGTCTACGCCGAGGATCTGGTGGAGGATTGTGGGACCCCTGCCCCTAGGATCATGCGAGGCCACATGCAACCAGTATGGGTCCATGGCTGAGAAGTGAATGGACATTGGGCCTCTTTGATCCTTGTAAAGCCTGATCTAGTAACCCCAAGCCTCCTTCTGCCACAGCAATAAGTAATGATCCCCACTGTTAGGGCCCAGGAAAGAGACATCCCTGTGGCCCATGTTCAGATAATATGGAATGCTGTACAAGGAAACATAGAAGTGGGTGTGCTTAGCGGGCTGCCTGCCAAAGTAATACTAAGAAACAGCCTCAGCCAAGGACGTTTGACCCACTTTGTTCAGTGAGTTAACCGCAGCCAGACTACTGTATGTACACTCTCAACAACATAAGAACACCGGAATCTTTGTTGGAACCTCTAGTTACTAGAGGGATTCTGCTCTGTCACAATATGTGTCACACTAGTGTCTTACCTGTCATCACCAATTTTACCATGTACCACCGAACATAGAATTATTTTCTGTATGTGTGAAAGGGCATTCAGTATCCTTTCACCTGTGAATATTGGGTCACTGACATATGGAAGAGGGGTCTCCCAACTTTCAAATGATGTGACCCCTTTAGAAGCTACAATGCTTTGCAAAAATATTCACCCCCTCCCTTTGCATTTTTCATGTTTTGTTGCCTCACAACCTGGAATTAAAATGGATTGTTTGAAGGTTTGCATCATTTCATTCACAGAATATATACAAAAGGAAGAAGGAGGCTGCACTTTAATATTTTCATAGATTAATAGTATACAAGAGCGATATTGGGTACTAAGATTGTACAATTTATTCAAATAATGGAAAGTAAAGAAATAAATACTAAAATATTAATAAACTATAAAATTTCATGCATGTCACTGGATTTAAAAGTGCGAGTTTATAAACTTATGTTTGAGTATTGTTACCCAATTAGTCAGGAACTGGTTGTGGATGATAAGAGGAGCTGCTTGCTCAACACAGCGAAATGCGTCAGTTGTTTACCTACCACAGTCAGGAACACAGGAGCAGAAGACCGGACCATCCCCTGATCATTGCCAACTACTGATGCAACCTTGGAAGATATATCATCCAAACATTTGCCATAAGGAGGACTGTCCACACCGTAATGCAAGAGAAGCTAATTTCTAAGACAATGGAGCACATTATCCTCAAACGGCAAACTATATAGTCAAAATCGTAAGAAAAGTTAGTGCAGATCTCAAGGTAAAAGTCACCTTGTGATCCTGATTCGCAGTCCCGCGCGGTCGGCATCGCAAGCCTAGATAAACTGTGCAGGCAAGTCAATTTTGACTATCTCGTAGAAAAGATAATCAAAATTGACAGCCAAAATCGCACAGTCAGAATCGCAGGCACAGTCATTATGTGCTTGCGATACAGACCTAGCCTCTATCGCATAGTGAGAATCGTGTTTAGCCCAAATCTGTACACACCTTTACTCCTACAGAGCCATAGAACAGGCTGATCGTGGCCGGCTCTGACGTCACACACCCTCCCTGAAAACGCTTGGGAATGCCTGCGTTTTTCCTGACACTCCCAGAAAACAGCCAGTTACCACCCCAAACGTCCACTTGCTGTCAATCTGCATGCAACTATCGATATATAAAAATGCAGGTTTTTTTCTCAGTTTGGCCTCGCGCCTGTGCATTATGATCCGTACATATGCGCAGTCATTTGATAATTGGCTGCAGTGTAATTTTGCACAACATTGATCAGGCCTGAATTAGCCAATAGTCGGCATCTACACTTGGGCAGTGAAAGAAATGAAAAACTCACTTTCAGTGTAGATTATTCTCTCAGAACCTTGACATAGAATCCTGGGATTTACAGTGATGGAAAGGTGGATTATTGGTGAAACATGAACCACAGAGTATTTCTTTGTGGTGTTTATAAGACACAAAATACATTTCAGTTCCCTTTCTTTACATGTCAGTAACAATTTTATTTTGGACATGTTACACGTGTTTCTGGCCCAATTCCTATGTGCCAGAGAGTAGCAGAGGAGGCTGATGTGGAGTCACATGTTTAGGTGGATATTCAATCACCAGAGTCCACTTCTGTACAGATACCTATCAATTATCAGCAGCAGCTGACAAATGAGAGCTTGTATACTATCCAAGCTGGAGAGTAAACTGCAGAGGTAGTGACATGGGTGGGTGACCATATACTGAATGACACATCCCACTCAGCAGCATACTTGCCTACCCTCCCGGAATGGCCGGGAGGTTCCCAAAAATTGGGTGACCCTCCCGGCCCCCCGGAAAGGTGGGCAAGCCTCCCGCTTTCCCGCTCGGCCGTCCGCAGCACAGAACAAGTGGGCGGTCCGTGGGGGTCCGATGACGCGATTCGCGCTGAATCACATCATCTTAGCTCCACCCACCACTATGCAGCACCTAGTTTCTCGGCACAGCGGGGGGTGGAGTCATGATGACGCGACCTTGATGCCACGCCCCCACTGCCCCTCCTGCTGCCAGCCACGCCCCCAAACCGACCATCCTGCTGCTGGCCACGCCCCCATGCACCTACAATGCTGCCTCCTTCCGGAGGAGGAGGCAGCAAAGTAGGTAAGAATGCTCTGCAGTGGTGGAACTAGTGACTTGCAGGCCTACATAGGTGCAACAGTATACCACCCCCCCCACACACACACACAACCCCAAACGTATGCACCTAAAAATATGTATGGTGTGTGAGGAAGGGTGTGTGGCCTTGGTACATGCAACTATTTTCATTACTCCAGGCAGGGCTGGATTAACAATGCGGAAGAAGCAGCTGCAGCTCCAGGTCCCCATTGAAAATTCCTGTCACCTCCAGCAGCTCACCTCACTTACCTCCCAGTTGCCCAATCTAGCACCGTCTGGTCATTGTGCAGAACACCCTATGGCCTTGGCCTGTCTGATATTCTAGTGTGGTGCTGCCCAGACCTGTCCGAAAACTGCTATTGGTTCCGGCGAAACTCCACCGCAGACCAGTCAGAAGCTCCATCCTCATTCTAACCAATTTTCTATCCCTGGACCTGTCTAAGCCCCACCCTGTACCCACTGAAGCTCCACCTACACACAAGTCCAAAGTTTGTCCTAAAGCTATGCCCCGTATCTGCTGATACTACGCCCCCAGACCAGTCCAAAGCTTCATCCACATGCCAACCAAAGCTCACATGTCTGGCCAGTCTGAAGGACCTGCCCTTGGGCAATAGGCTGCCATCTGTGAGGAAGGGTTCACTATGATATGCCGGCGGTCGGGCTCCCGGCGACCAGCATACCGGCGCCGGGAGCCCGACCGCCGGCTTACCGACAGTGTGGCGAGCGCAAATGAGCCCCTTGCGAGCTTGCTGCGCTCGCCACACTACGGCCGTGGACCCCCACGAGGGAGAATAAGTGTCAGTATGCCGGCTGTCGGGATTCTGGTGCCGGTATACTGTGTGCCAGGATCCCGTCAGTCGGCATACAGAAGACCACCCGTGAGGAAAGGTGGGTTATGGATTTCACAGCAGACACCTGCGGAGGTGCAGAGCACACCAGGCATGGAGGTCACCCTCTCTCCATATTTCAGTAAGTGGTCTGTGTCAGTAAGTGTATTTGTCTGTGCGTGTGTATCAGTCAGGGCAGTTGAGAGCCAGGATGGGCCCAGGTAATTTTCAAGGTGTGTGGCCTAATCACAGGAGGTGTGGTCATGTACCCTTTGAAAAAAATACTGAAGAATATATTATTTTAGGCACGTCCATGGGTTGAGGAGAAGATCTGCTGCTGCTACTGCCAGGTAAGGGGGAGGGGGCCTGTGCCCCTACCAGACCCTCACTGGGCCCCTCCATCAGACCTGGGCCCTAGTAATTTGTACCCTCTCACCCACTCTCTCTGCACCACTGGTGTCAGTAAGTAATGTCTGTCAGTAAGTGGTCTGTGTCAGTAACTTTCTGTTTTGTGTGTGTCAGTAAATAGTGTCTGTCAGTAATTGGTGTCTCAGTAAGTGGTGTCTGTGTGTGTGTCACTAAGGCCCCACTGGCACACACACAACTTCCTAACAGACTTACTGTGAGGGGAGTCTGTCAGTAAGTGTGTCTGTATCAGTAATTGTGTGTCAATGTTTTGTCAGTAAGGAGTGGCTGTCAGTAAGTGAAGTGGTGTTTGTATCAGTAAGGGGTATTTGTCAGTGAGTGGTGTGTGTGTGTGTGTGTGTGTGTGTGTGTGTGTGTTAGTTTGTCAGTAAGATATGTCAGTGTCAGTGTGTATTATTTAGTGAAATCTGTGTTAGTAAGGATATATCAATAAGTATGTGTGTCAGTTAGTGGAATGTGTGTCAGTAAGTGATATCAGTCAGTAAAGGGTGCCCGTGTCAGAAATACTGGGTACACACTGGACGATAAAGCTTGAACTCTCAATATATATTGTTAACTGATTGGTGCGTATGTACCAGCAATATGTCAGTGAATGACGTTGTTCCTAAACCTATCTTGTTGGCCCTGCAGCACAGGCGATAACCAATGAATCTGCAGACCTGATGATCACATGATAAGTGGGCCATTTAGTGCGTCACCAGAATGGGCCAGTTTATGCTAAAGATGTCCTGGAGTCCGCACGGGAGAAGCAGCTTCGGCACTGCAAAGCTTGATCCTGTTCCAAATAGCAGAGCCATCAGAGAGTCCACAGCAACTTTGTCAGGTGAGTTCCCAGTCTGGGACATGGGAGGTATCAGAGAGTGGGGTATGGTTGAGCTGTGACCTTGAGGGAGTTTGAGTGTGTATGCTGTGACCATCTGTGGTTGCAGGATGGTGGGGTGCGTGCAGATATTGTGACCATCGGAGATTACAGGGTGGCAGGGTTGGTGTGGAACCTAGGACCATCAGGGGTTACCAGGGGGATGGGATTTTGGGAGTGGTGCGAGTGCTGTGACCATTTGGGTGTGCTGGTGCTGTGACCATAGCTATCGATTTATACTCTCTAGATTTCAGCAAGGTTTTGCCATGCAAAAATATAGTTTCTTATTACTAATTATATGATGTTCACTGCAGTGCTCCCTGTGTCACAAGGCAGTCACTGCAATGCTCTCTGTGTCACAAGGCAGTCACTGCAATGCTCTCTGTGTCACATGGCAGTCACTGCAATGCTCTGTGTGTCACATGGCAGTCACTGCAATGCTTTATGTGTCACATGGCAGTCACTGCAATGCTCTCTGTGTCACATGGCAGTCACTGCAATGCTCTCTGTGTCACATGGCAGTCACTGTAATGCTTTCTGTGTCACATGGCAGTCACTGTAATGCTCTCTGTGTCACATGGCAGTCACTGTGATGCTCTCTGTGTCACATGGCAGTCACTGCAATGCTCTGTGTGTCACATGGCAGTCACTGCAATGCTTTCTGTGTCACATGGCAGTCACTGCAATGAAGTCCTGTATTCGGGAGCTGTCATCTCGTCCCTGGAGTCCTGACTGATCACCATTTAACATCCAGTGGTGTTCGTGAGTCGCGGCTCTGCCGCTTTACCTTTTATACTTTGTGTTTGGAGCATTTGCGGAGGGTTCCGCTTCCACAGGTCCACTCTGGTATTCGGCGGTGCCGGGTAGGAGTACTGGACAAGTGGATTTTGGTTGTTCTTTTCCCTGGTGGTTTCTCCGCACATACTTTAGGTTTTTAGTTAGCTCGTTGCCCCTGGCTTGTTTGTTTAGTTAGAGAGCCTCTTGTTATCATCCTGTCTCGGATTTCCCTTTGTCTCTCACTAAGACCGGGGGGCATCGGAGTTGGGCAGACATAATCCGCCCTTCAAACGCGGCTGCCAAGGGCTCAAGAAACCATAGTCTCGCAAGGGATTTCTGACAGCACGGGTGAGACAACAGAGTAAGGGCGCCAGGGGCTATTATTCTTTCCTGCTCCCGTCCCCAGCATTCCGTTCCAGTGCTCCGGTCCTTGCCTTAAGATCTCCTCTGACCAGGAGTGCTGGAATCATATCATTATTACCGGCCATACCAAAACTTAAAATTTAACGGCGTTTAATTTTTTCTCATTCAGTTTTGTGAGAGTTTATCGGCCTCATGAATCCGACAGGTTTAGTGCCAAACCCCGGTCAGCTCTTCGTCAGCCAGATGCAAGAACTTACTCAGATGTTTCAGGATCTTTCTCTTCGGGTGAGATCGCAGGAAGATCTTTTGCGAGCCTCCCCGAAGGTAGTCCCTGAACCAAAGATGCATTTGCCAGACCGTTTTTCTGGCGACAGAAAATAATTTTTTAATTTCAAGGAATCCTGTAAACTATATTTCCGTTTAAGACCTACTTCCTCTGGTACTGAATCTCAGCTGGTTGGGATAATTATTTATTTACTCCAGGGGGATCCTCAGACCTGGGAATTCGGTTTTAGGGCAGAGGATCTTGCGTTGTTGTCAGTAGATGCTTTTTTTGAGTCTTTAGGGCTTTTGTATGATGACCCTGATAGAGAGCTCTACATTCTGAAAAAATTGAGTTCTATCTTACTCATTGCCCAGCAGTTCCAGTTGTTCTGGGTCACCCTTGGCTGGCCTTTCATAATCCCACCATTGATTGGCGGTCAGGGGAGATTTCACAGTGGGGTACTTTTTGTGCTGAGGAATGTATTACGTTTCCAGTCAGAGTAGCAGCTGTCATTCCAGAACTCATTCCTGTGGAATACCAGGAGTTTGCTGATGTCTTTTCCAAAGGCAATGCAGACATTCTGCCTCCCCATCGGCCTTATGATTGTGCTATTGAGCTAATTCCTGGTGCCGCTTTGCCAAAGGGAAGACTATATGCATTGTCCGGGCCAGAAACTGCGGCTATGAATGATTATGTTAAGGAGAGCAAAGAGAAAGGATTTATTAGACCATCAAAATCTCCTTTAAGTGCAGGCTTCTTCTTTGTGGAGAAAAAGGATGGCTCGCTTAGACCTTGCATTGACTTTAGAGCCCTGAATAAGATCTCAGTTAAAAACACTTATCCTTTGCCGCTGATTTCTGTACTCTTTGATCAGTTACGTTCGGCTGTGATTTTTTCTAAAATTGACCTTAGAGGAGCGTACAACCTCATCCGAATTAATCTGGAGATGAGTGGAAGACGGCCTTCAGTACTCAGTCGGGTCACTACGAGTACCTGGTGATGCCGTTCGGCTTGTCTAATGCTCCAGCAGTTTTTCAAGACCTCATTAACGATGTGCTCCGTGACTTCCTAGGGAAATTCGTGGTCGTTTACTTAGATGACATCCTGATTTATTCTGAATCAATGGAACAACATGTTATCCAGGTGCGTCTGGTTCTTCAAAAGTTACGTGAGAATCAATTATATGCCAAGCTGGAGAAGTGTGAGTTTCATGTCACTGAAGTATCTTTTTTAGGGTACATTGGCCCTCATTCCGAGTCGTTCACTCGGTAATTTTCATCGCATCGCAGTGAAATTCCGCTTAGTACGCATGCGCAATATTCGCACTGCGACTGCGCCAAGTAATTTTACAATGAAGATAGTATTTTTACTCACGGCTTTTTCTTCGCTCCGGCGATCGTAGTGTGATTGACAGGAAATGGGTGTTACTGGGCGGAAACACGGCGTTTTAGGGGCATGTGGATAAAAACGCTACCGTTTCCGGAAAAAACGCAGGAGTGGCCGGAGAAACGGGGGAGTGTCTGGGCGAACGCTGGGTGTGTTTATGACGTCAAACCAGGAACGACAAGCACTGAACTGATCGCAGATGCCGAGTAAGTGTGGAGCTACTCTGAAACTGCTAAGTAGTTTGTAATCGCAATATTGCGAATACATTGTTCGCAATTTTAAGAAGCTAAGATACACTCCCAGTAGGCGGCGGCTTAGCGTGTGCAACTCTGCTAAAATCGCCTTGCGAGCGATCAACTCGGAATGAGGGCCATTATTTCCCCTCTGGGATTTTCCATGGAACCAAAGAAGCTCCAGGCCATCCTTAGTTGGGCGCAACCCACCAATTTAAAAGCAATTCAGCGCTTTTTAGGGTTTGCGAATTATTATAGGAGGTTCATTCATTCTTTTTCTGACCTGGTTGCTCCCATTGTAGCTCTGACAAAGAAAGGAGCGGATCCTACCAACTAATCGCGTGAAGCTGAGTTGTCCTTCCGGGCCTTGAAACAGGCCTTTGTCTCGGCTCCAGTCCTCAGACATCCCAATCCAGAATTGCCCTTTGTTGTGGAGGTTGATGCCTCGAAGGTTGGAGTGGGGGCTATTCTTTCTCTCAAGGATCCGGAGTCTCTGGAGTTACATCCTTGTGCCTTTATGTCCAGGAAATTCTCCTCCGCTGAATCCAACTATGACGTTGGTAATCGGGAGTTACTGGCGGTAAAGTGGGCTTTCGAGGAGTGGAGGCATTGGCTGGAGGGAGCAAAACATACTATTTCAGTATTGACTGACCATAAAAACCTGCAATACATAGAATCGGCTAAACGGCTTAATGCCCGGCAGGCACGTTGGGCTTTATGTTTTAATCGTTTCAAATTTATAATCACTTTCAGGCCTGGTTCCAAGAATACTAAGGCTGATGACCTGTCACGCAGCTTTCTTCCGGTTCACAATAACAGTCCTGTTACTCCCATACTTCCATCCTCGGTCATCTGGGCAGGCCTCACACAAGATTTATTTACCCAGTTAAGACAGCTTCAACACCAAGCTCCTGGAAATACTCCTGCTGGTCGTCTTTACGTCCCTGAGTTTTTTAGAGCTACTGTTTTAACGGAATTCCATGATAACAAAGTTTCCGGTCATCCGGGAATCTCTAAAACTTTGGAGTTAGTCTCTCGCTCAGTATGGTGGCCTGGTCTTTCTAAAGACGTTAAGGAGTTTGTTAATTCATGTCAGGTTTGTGCACAGCAAAAGGTTCCCCGTTCCTTGCCAATCGGGCAACTTATGCCCTTAAATGTTCCTCTCAGGCCATGGTCTCATATTTCCATGGATTTTGTGGTTGACCTTCCCCTTTCAGCCGGATTCCGAGTCATATGGGTGGTAGTGGACCGTTTTAGCAAGATGGCTCATTTTATTGCTCTTCCCCGATTGGCTTCTGCCCAAGGGTTGGCAGTTTTGTTTCTCCGCCATGTTTTCAGACTTCATGGGTTGCCTACTGATATTGTTTCTGATCGGGGTCCACAATTCATCGCACAATTCTGGAAATGTTTTTGTGCCTCGTTAAAGATGAAATTGTCATTAACATCCGGTTACCACCCACAATCCAACGGGCAAACCGAGCGAGTTAACCAATCATTGAAACAGTATTTGCGCTTGTATTCTGCCAAACTCCAGAATGATTGGTCCGAGTTTCTTCCGTTGGCGGAGTTTGCTTACAATAATTCTTGTCATTCCTCCACTAAAGAGTCTCCATTCTTTTCAGTTTTTGGTTTTCACCCCAGAGCTAATTCTTTTTTTCATCATTCCTCAGTCTCCTCGCTAACCTTAACCTCCCATCTCAGAGCCATTTGGAAAAAAGTGCACCTTGCTCTCAGAAAAGCGGCCTTTCGAGAGAAGACATTTTCTGACAGGCTCCGACATCCTTGCACTTTTAAGGTGGGAGATAGGGTATGGTTATCGACTCGTAACATCAGGCTTCGTCAATCCTCGGCTAGATTGGGACCCAAATTTATTGGGCCATTTCTTATTATTAAAAGAGTCAACCCAGTTGCCTTTCGGTTACGCTTACCAAGATCTCTCAGGATTGGAAATACGTTTCATTGTTCCCTGTTGAAACAATACGTTTCTTCCAGTAGATTTCCTCGGAAGATCTCTCAGGGTAGATCTCCAGTGGATGTACAGGGACAACAGGAGTTCTTGGTAGAGTAGGTTCTCGATTCCAAATTATCCCGGGGTCGGCTGTATTTTCTAGTTCACTGGAGAGGCTATGGTCCGGAGGAAAGGTCTTGGATCCTGGATAAGGATCTTCATGCCCCGAGGCTCAAGAGGGCATTTTTTCGGGAATTTCCTCAGAAACCTGGCTTTAGGGATTCCTTGACCCCTCCTCAAGGGGGGGGGGGTACTGTTAGGCGCCGGGGTCCGCTTGTCTGCGCGGCTCGGTGCCTAGCAACTGGAGATGCCGTGCGCGTACAGCCGCCGGCTCCCTAGCAACGCTAGACGCCGGGCGCGCTGAGCCGCACGGACCCTAGCAACGGGGACGCCACTGGCGGACCGCGTTCCCCATTGCTGGGTTTTTTGTAGTAATAGGTTCACCTGCTCTCTGGCCATGCAGCAAGGCAGCTGCACGGCATTTATTCTAATCAGTCCTTGTTGCAGCTGATTGGAGGACTCCTGGTTAAATACACTCCCAGGGCTTCTCACAGACGCCGGTAATAGCTTCCTGCATGCTGCCTTTGTTTGCTGAGATTCTGTTTCCAGTCCTGCTGTATCCGGCCATTCCAGTCCTCTGAAGTCCTGTACTCGGGAGTTGTCATCTCGTCCCTGGAGTCCTGACTGATCACTGTTTAACATCCAGTGGTGTTCGTGAGTCGCGGCTCTGCCGTGTTTAGCGGCTCGGCCGCATTACCATTTATACTTTGTGTTTGGAGCATTTGCGGAGGGTTCCGCTTCCACAGGTCCACTCTGGTATTCGGCGGTGCCGGGTAGGAGTATTGGACAAGTGGATTTTGGTTGTTCTTTTCCCTGGCGGTTTCTCAGCACATACTTTAGGTTTTTAGTTAGCTCGTAGCCCCTGGCCTGTTTGTTTAGTTAGAGGGCCTCTTGTTATCATCCTGTCTCGGATTTCCCTTTGTCTCTCACTAAGACCGGGGGGCATCGGAGTTGGGCAGACATAATCCGCCCTTCAAACGCAGCTGCCAAGGGCTCAAGAAACTATAGTCTCGCAAGGGATTTCTGACAGCACGGGTGAGACAACAGAGTAAGGGCGCCAGGGGCTATTATTCTTTCCTGCTCCCGTCCCCAGCATTCCGTACCTGTGCTCCGGTCCTTGCCTTAAGATCTCCTCTGACCAGGAGTGCTGGAATCATAACAGTCACACTGCCACAGCGTTTGTCACACATCCTGCTCCAGGCCCATGTGGATCTTAATCTGTCACTGACTCTGGGGTATGTCTGCCGTTCACAGAGACGCTGGGCTGACCCCTGATTCTGAGCCACACACAATCCATACACAAAGTTGATGTTAACAGTTGAGTGATTCTTTGCAACTGTGCATGCACAAACAATTCTAAAAGCTTGTACGGCGCATGTGTTACACAAAGTGTATGTGCAGAGATGCTGTTGCCATAGCGATGGATGGTATCAGAAATGTTGTGATAAAGTGAAGGGTGTTGCTGGTTGGTGACTGCAGTGTGGCTAGTAATGCATGCAACAATGGTCCGGGCAGTGGGCTTGTCATGGGAGTGTTGGGGGCATGTGTGTGAAAGTGGCTGCATACACAGACGCTCAGCTGCAGCCACAGGAGGCCATGGTCATATGGATATCCTGCAATTCACATAGGGCTGTTGCAAGTTTTGATGGAGCATCCAGTGGTGGAGTATATGGAAACATCTACTGGTATCACTGCATGTATGGATGCTGAAAGTGGGAGTCTCTGTCCTTACACATTGTGCCTAACAGATGGTGCACAGCAGAAAGAGTTCATATTGATATTTGTATATAGTCGCAGTCGGAGGGTATTTAATAGTGGAGCTGAGTTAATTGGGTTAGTTATGTTTAATGGGGTTATGATGAAGTTGAAGGAGTATATTAAGTTGGAGATTAAATTAATTACGAGCAGATGCTATTGCAAGGCGTTCACAAAAATGTATCTCATGCTTACTGGGATGCTCAATGTACTGTATAGTGGAGAATGGGATGCTCACTGGACTGTATAGTGGAGAATGGCATGCTCAGTGTACTTTATAGTGGAGAATGGGATGCTCAATGTACTGTATAGTGGAAAATGGGATGCTCAATGTACTGTATAGTGGACAATGGGATGCTCAATGTACTGTATAGTGGACAATGAGATGCTCAATGTACTGTACAGTGGACAATGGGGTGCTCAATGTACTGTATAGTGGAGAATGGGATGCTCAATGTACTGTATAGTGGACAATGGGATGCTCAATGTACTGTATGGTGGACAATGGGATGCTCAATGTACTGTATGGTGGAGAATGGGATGCTCAATGTACTGTATAGTGGAGAATGGGATGTTCAATGTACTGTATAGTGGAGAATGGGATGCTCAATGTACTGTATAGTGAACAATGAGATGCTCAATGTACTGTACAGTGGACAATGGGATGCTCAATGTACTGTATAGTGGATAATGGGATGCTCAATGTAATGTATAGTGGACAATGGGATGCTCAATGTACTGTATGGTGGACAATGGGATGCTCAATGTAATGTATGGTGGACAATGGGATGCTCAATGTAATGTATAGTGGATAATGGGATGCTCAATGTACTGTATAGTGGAAAATGGGATGCTCAATGTAATGTATAGTGGACAATGGGATGTTGATTGAATTATATGGTAGCCAGTGTACTATGGGGGTGATTCAGAGCTGATTGTAGATGTGCAGAAAAATACACATCTAAGATCAAATTCTATAACATGTGGAGGGACGCCCAGCACATGTCTAGTACGCCCCACATCCCAGGCCCTGTCTATCAGGCAAAGGTGATCGCATAAGTGAGATGCCTTCACACAATTTCTGAGCAAGCACTTCTCACCAGACATCAGACTGTGAATGCTGCCGCTACAGCGTTCCAGTCTGAATTAGGCCCTATATGGTGATGCTTAACATACTATATACTGGTCTCAGTGATGTTTTGTGTACTGTGCTCTCTGTGTACTATATGGTTGTCACTAAGATGATTTGTGTACTATATGGTGGTTAATAGGACTCTCTGGGAACTATATGGTTGTCACTGGAATACTCCATGTACTGTACTCTCTTTGTACTGTATAGTGGTCACTGAAATGATTTGAGTACTGTACTCTCTGTGTACTGTATGGCGGTCACTGAGTCGATTTGTGTACTGTATGGAGGTTAATGGGACTCTCTGGGTACTATATGGTAGTCACTAGGATGCTCAATGTACTGCACTCTCTGTAACTGTATGGTGGTTTCTGAGTTTATTTATGTACTGTACTCTGTGTAGTGTATGGCGGTCACTGAGATGATTTTTGTACTGTACTCTCTGTGTACTGTATGGTGGTCACTGAGATGATTTGTGTATTGTACTGTATGGTGGTCACTGAGATGATTTGTGTACTGTATGGAGGTTAATGGGACTTTCTGGGTACTATATGGTAGTCACTGGGATGCTCAATATACTGTACTCTCTGTGTACTGTATGGTGGTCACTGAGATGATTTGTGTACTGTATGGTGGTCAATGATACTCTATGGGTACTATATGATAGTCACTGGGATGCTCAATGTACTGCACTCTCTGTGTACTGTAAGGTAGTCACTGAGATGATTTGTGTACTGTATGGTGGTCAATGATACTCTATGGGTACTATTTGGTAGTCAATGTGCTATACTCTATGGTGGTTATTGGGAAACATTGTGTACTGCGTAGATAGTAGAACTTGATTTATTTTGAGGTAACAATGGGGGTTATTCAAAGTTGTTAGCAAACCCAAAACGCATAGTAATGGGCAAAACCATGTTGCACTGTAGGTGGGGCGGGATGTGGCTAATGTTGGGACCCCAGTGGTCAGAATAACAACGCCAGGATACCGGCCACCAGAATGCCACCAGCAGCACCAAGGCTATTAGCACTCATGGATGTCAAAGACAACACATAGAGTGGGGGTAGAACCTGTGGCTAGCGCAGCAGCCACTAAGCCCACATCATGGCGATTGCAGCAATCCAACACAGGGGCTTTCTACCAACCATTACGCTGTCGGCATTCTGGCGGCTGGGATCCCGGCATCGGTATTCTGACTGCCGGGATCACGGCCGCTGGTATTTCATACCCAATGTGGTGGGACAGATGTAACATGTGCAGACAGAGAAACAATATAACCCACCCAAATCTAAACCTCTTTTACATCTGCCTCACCTGCAGTGCACATGGGGGGTCATTCTGAGTTGTTTATAGCGCAGCGTTCAGGCTAAAAAACTGTAGTTCTGCACATGCGTATGCAGCGCAATGCACATGTGCGTCGTACGTGCACAAGGAACGATGTAGTTTTGCACAGGGTCTAGCAAAGCATTTCAGTCGCACTGGTGGCCGCAGAGTGATTGACATGAAGTGGGCATTTCTGGGTGGCAACTGACCGTTTTCAGGGAGTGTTCGGAAAAACGCAGGCGTGCCAGGAAAAACACAGGCGTGGCTTGGCGAAAGCTGGGCGGGTTTGTGACGTCAAATCCGGAACTGAACAGTCTGAAGTGATCGCAAGCACTAAGTTGGTTTTGAGATACTCTGAAACTGCACAAAAAACTTTGTAGCTGCTCTGCGATACATTCGTTCGCACTTCTGCTAAGCTAAAATACACTCCCAGTGGGCGGCGTCACAGCGTTTGCATGGCTGCTAAAAACTGCTAGTGAGCGAACAACTCAGAATGACACCCATGGTTTTGCACAATTGCTAACTTTTTTGGTTTACTGACAACTCTGAATAACCCCCAATGTTTGTGTTTTGTGCTCAGTGTTAATAGTTAATGTGACATTTTATTTAGTGACATTGTGTTTGCAGGGTATTGGGACATATTCGTTGTTACTGTTGGTAACAATTATTAGGTAAATAAAGACAGGAATGGATGGATCTGACCAGTGGAGACCCCAAGCAGTACCCTAGAATCCTATTATTGCCTATGACCCCAGGTTCTTATTCTGAGTCTGTCGCAGGAGCATAATTCTGCAGTAATATAACGTTTCCCTGTATCAGACTTACACATTGCACATTATGGGGTCACATACAGGGTGTGTAAGATCAGTATTCTCTCTCACTGTATGTAACATAACCTGTCATTCTAATGATTACATTTCTCACAGGCTGCGGCTCCTTCATGACGAGCAGATGGTTAACATCAAAGCTCAGTGTTTATTCCCGAGGGACCTTCCAGTAATGTCTTTCTGCTGTAATTCCTGTTATACTTCTTATTCTGCAGATCTACTACTGTATAATTACACTGACCTCATGGTCTCACCACTGTAATTATGTACCTGGAGCAGAGCAGCCAGGTGAGACATTGATATGGATAGATGCTGAGGTGTAACCACAGGAGAATAAGCGGAGGGTGAGGGAACGCCCCACACACATCACATAACATTATGTTGTATTATTCACATCTAATCTGTATGAGACTCAGTCCCACTAGTTCCATACACCAGAGGCCAGACGTAAAGGGCAAATGTCACTGATACATTGATCCTGCATCACAGATAAAAGTTATTAATTTTATTTATCAGTTATACCATGACAGCTTCCAGCATTATCATATACAGTATTACAATGAGTTACGTGACACACAAGTACGGTGTAACGTGCTAAACATTGCGCACATACAGTGACACATAGGGCTTAGGGGGTAATTCAGAGTTTATCATAGCAGCAAATTTATTACCAGTTGGGTAAAACCATGGGGGTCATTCCGAGTTGATCGCTCACTAGCAGTTTTTAGCAGCTGTGCAAACACATTGGGGGTCATTCCGAGTTGTTTGCTCGTTGCCGATTTTCGCAACGGAGCAATTAAGGCAAAAATGCGCATTCACATGGTACGCAGTGCGCATGCGCTAAGTATTTTAGCACAAAACTTAGTAGATTAACTCACGTCCGAACAAAGAATTTTCATCGTTGAAGTGATCGGAGTGTGATTGACAGGAATTGGGTGTTTCTGGGCAGAAACTGACCGTTTTCTGGGAGTGTGCGGAAAAACGCAGGTGTGCCAGGATAAAACGCTGGAGTGTCTGGAGAAACGGGGGAGTGGCTGGCCGTACGCAGGGCGTGTTTGTGACGTCAAACCAGGAACGAAACGGTTTGAGCTGATCGTAGTGTAGGAGTAAGTTTCGAGCTACTCAGAAACTGCTAAGAAATTTCTATTTGTAATTCTGCTAATCTTTCATTTGCAATTCTGCTATGCTAAGATACACTCCCAGAGGGAGGCGGCCTAGCGTGTGCAATGCTGCTAAAATCTGCTAGCGAGCGAACAACTCGGAATGACCCCCATTGTTGCCACCCACTGGGGAGTGTATTTTCACTTTGCAGTAGTGCAAACGCTTGTGCAGCAGAGCACCAGCAAATTCTTTTTGTGCAAAACAAGACCAGCCCTGTAGTTACTCTTCGCGTGCATTGATTCTAATGATGGAGGGTTAGGTTATGATGTCACACACCCGCCCAGTGAACACCCAGCGAACGCCCAGCCACGCCTGCGTTTTTCTGCCATGCCTGTGTTTTTTATGCCATGCTTGCGTTTTTCTAAGCACTCCCTGAAAATGGTCAGTTGACACCCAGAAACGCCCATTTTCTGTCAATCTCCATGCGGTCGGCTGTGCGATTGGAATCGTTGCTAGAACCAGTTCAAAACCACAATGGACTTTGTACCCGTATGATGTGCGTGCGCATTGCGGAGCATACACATGCGCAGATTAGCCATTTTTTCACTGATCGCTATGCAGCAAACAACAGCAGCTAGCGATCATCGCGGAAAGATCCCCTATGTGCACTGCAGGTGAGGCAGATGTAACATGTGCAGAGAGAGTAAGATTTGGGTGGGTTATATTGTTTCTGTGCAGGGTAAATACTGGCTGCTTTATTTTTACACTGCAATTTAGATTTCAGTTTGAACACACCCCACCCAAATCTATCTCTCTCTGCACATGTTACATCTGCCTCCACCCTGCAGTGCACATGGTTTTGCCCGACTGCTAACAAATTTGCTGCTGTGATCAACTCTGAATTAGGCCCTTAATTCAGAGCTTATCTTAGATGTGCAAATCCCCCCCCCCCCCCCCTCCACAGAGGTGCTAAAGCGGAGGCATGCGGCTACCCACCATATTTTTGGTCGCAGCGGCTGCATGTGATGTCACGCAACCGCCGCGACCCGCCCTAGCAATGGTCCGGATATGCCTGAGTTGTCCGACCACGCCCCCTAGATGGAATGCTAACACCCACAAAATGAAGTGTCGACACCCCGTTCCCACCCCCTCCAGGTCTTAGACTGTGTTCTGTAGAGAACGCAGTTTAGGACCTTGCACATGTACATGCATGCGCAGATGAGCAAATATCGCTACCTAGTGATTTTCTTTCATCAGCCACAGGGTCTAAATAGACCCATAGTACAGATATCAGATTGATTTAGAAATTCATGTAAACTAATATGATCTGACATTCAGTATTTACATGTGATTTATCTAACTTCATTTATAATCCCTTTTTCTTCACCTCATCCTGCGGACCTCGTGAATAGGGTTGGACTAAGGTTTACGGCTGCGGTTTAGGCGGTATTTTTCGATTGTGTTCACCGCTTGCTGCTATATAAAATTCAAGCTGTGCTGTGTCGGATAACGCCGCTAAAGGTTGAACTTCGACGTATAGACTTTTCTCTATGCTAGTTTGTGTCGGGGGCACGTCAAAAAGATCCAGCTCTGTTTTTGCACATTCAACGAACTCGTGGTGTATGAAAGACATGTTTAAAAAATATCACCAACGGCGCTCTTCGGCGTTCTCTTCTTCTTTGAGTTGCGTCGTCTCTGTTTTTTATTTAAAAAGGGTATGTCCCAAGGCGGAAGCGCTATCATACGCTTCCGTTTTCTTTTAGACACGCCTTTTCTTGTATATATTAGTCCTGAACCGTCTTGCTTTGCTTGGTTCGCCTTGTGTATCTTATTCACCACGGCCGTTGTGGCTTGCCCGATAACATATTTCGCTATATTACGAGCCGCTGTCTTCATATGCGGTTTAGCTAACTCTAAACCTCTCCGGAAAAGAGGAACAGCTTTTCTTAAAAGACTTCGAAAAATATCGCCTAAACCGCAGCCGTACATGTATGCGCTGCCGTGAAAACCTGGTAATCCATTACCGGCTTAAGATTTATAATATTGCGCGTAGAGGCCCGGATCGCCATAATTTTTAACAGCGACCATTCTGCTTAGTTAATAAAATTCAGTTTTGCGGCGTCTGAAGTGTAGCTTCACGATCGCTTTCCCAAACTTAAATTACATGTTCTCGTTTTGGTCATTCTTTATCTCTATAGCTATCGTGTCAAAATGTGTTTTGCACAATGGTACGTAATCGGGCTTCTCGTATTGTATTGTGACAACCTCACCCTTCATTTCAACAGTGCGAAGTAGCGGTACATAACTATCCCCGACCCGTTGGTGTTCGATAATGTCTCTATACACGTACATCGTATATTGGCCGCCTTTGATGTCGGCGCATGGTTTAGAAATATTAGTTTTAGGTTGTAAACCCAGTATCCATGTCAGCTTAGAACCGGCGTGGATTTGATACAACAGCTTACTGTCGCATGTTACAACACGTGCAAACGGATCGTACGTTAGTCTTAATCCAACGTCCAGTTTCAGTAGTACAATTTCAGCGTTGATTACGTTCAGTAACGCTTCGATTGTTTCATAAAAACCCGGTTAAATGCACAAACTCGCTGATCCGCCGTTCCATCCCATGATAATTGCAGTCTACAATCTTGTAAATCCAATGTATTCCACGTATGCGGATATTGTATCTCAGTAAGTGCTACTTCCCATTCGCCATTTAAGTCTATCGGTTTAGCCAACTTTGTGGTATAGTTAGAAATCTTATTTTGCGGGAAAGTAACAGCCGATGCGTTGCTGGGTAAGGTTATGTAGAACGCCTTGTCATCCATCGCTCGTCTTGTTTAGATAGTGATGAGATTTATATGTCTTTTATCACCGATACCGCGACCCAACTGTTAAATTTTGCGGGGTACCCGCGCCACTAGACTAACGCGTATTTACGGCCTCTGACCGTCTTATTTTTTAAAATTTTTTCCACTTTGTAAACTCTGTTATAGTTTTTTGGTATGCTTTGAAGCTCTTCGGGGTAAAAACTACCTGTTATAACTTCACCGTACAGATCTGCCAACTTATAAAGCGGCTTAAGCCCTTTAGTGTTCACACTATGTACAACAAATATCTCCTCAGAAAAGCTCTGTTCGGAACCTTTCTGAAATATGTCCTTATATTTAGAAATACGGACGTGGTCACCGATTCCTAAACAAACGGGGGCTTTCTTACTTCTAAAGTAATCACCGTAGGTCGTTTTGAAAACACTCAATCCGTTAGAGTCATTCACATCATTTGGAGCGCACTTAATCGTTCTATGGTATGTGTTATTATAGCTGCGTATGAAGTCTTGTAAAACGTCTATATATCTGTAGGTATTCTTTGCCGTGAAATAGCGCCACATGCGTGTTTTTAAAGTCCTATTGAAGCGCTCTATAACAGCCGCTTTCACATCGTTATTGGTCGTGAAATGATTTATACCGTATTTTTCTAACACCTTTTCTAGGTTTCTGTTTAGAAACTCTTTACCATTATTGGTTTGTAGCTTCATCGGCACAGCACCCCGCTGGAATATTCTTTCAAAAGCATTAGCATTGTTCTTAGCGGTCAGACTTTCACCCCACACCCTCTTACTGAATATATCGATGATTGTTAATATGTATTTAACACCATCGTTGTATTTTGACAGTTCTATCAGCGAGACCAAATCGCATTGCCACTGTTGGTTTATACCCGATACACAAATCATGTTCCATTTATATTTTTTTCTTGCTGGCTTGTGCAATGTGTTTGCATCTTGTTCTTGTAACCACTTTCTTACGTCGGATCTTTTAAATTTATTTTTAACCGACCCATAATATTTATCAATGCCGCTAAAACTACCTGGTTTTAACACTGTGTAATATGCATCTTTCATCCGCTTGATTTGACGCGCTGCATTGCGTGACATTCTGCAACTGGTGTTACGTGACACTCTTTTCAAAGTCATTATCTTTTAATACGGTTTAATATCGAACGCTATAAATTTTATATAAAATTTTATATAAAGCGATATCAAACACTATCATTTAATATTAAAGGGGGCGTGCCTAGGAGAAAGGGTGTGTGTCACCTGTCACTTTGACAGAAAGGTGGTCTTTCTCTACTGGCGTTTGTTCCCCCCTCTGATGGCTGCGGTGGTCGGCGGCAGGGATGTGGGTTAGAGCTGCCTCTCCCTTGCCACATGCGATGGATCCCCTCCCCGGATGGATAGCGTGCAGGGGTGGAGGTGGTCAGCGGGGATCTGATGCGGTGGATCTATGGACCATTTGCACTCAGCCCTCACTGGTGGCAGCTGCAGTGGGAGTGTGCAGCCAGATGGCCGCTAAGATGAAATTCCATCTGCTTTCTCCGCCAGTGCAGGGTGCTGTCCCCGGTCTGCTTTTACATACTGATATGGAAAGCCGTGGAATGGGTGCTGCTGCCTGTGTTGAAGGTGGTGGCACTCCGTGTTTGGCGGTGGGGCCACAGAGAGCAGGTCCTGGTAGGTAGCCAGTTGCCTGCGGGAGGTCCTTCGGGGGGCTCAGTTGGCGGGAATTAGTGGTTGTATGGGCTTCTGATCCCAGATTTGTTTTTTATTTTATTGAGGGTAATACATGGTGCTCCCCGACTCCTTAGCTAATAAATATGGAATATTGCACCCTATGTTTTTTTAATATCTACAACATTTCTCCTATCTATACTCTCTTCCTAAGGAAAAGGTCCTCTGGCAGTTAAAACCTTTTGAAAAACTGTGTCTCTATACACCAATGAGTCGGGGTATTATCTCTGTACTTTATGGTTTATTATGCTCTGCGGATTATGAAGGTATTCTTTCTCACGAAAAGTAAGTGGGAGATTGACTTGGGATCCTCTCCGCAGGAGGATGCGTGGAAGCTTATTAGGCAGAATGTTGCACAATCATCTATCTCCTCTGCAATTAAGGAGAATTTATATAAACTTTATACTAGATGACATTTGGTTCCTTTAAAGCTAAATAAGATCTCCCACGTATCCTCGCTATGTGTTGGAGGGTATGTGGCCAAATTGTGGACTTTATACCTATATAGTGGAAATGCCCAAAAATGAGTATATTTTGGAGTCAAGTTGAGATACTCTTAGGAAACATTTTTTTTTAAGGTATAACATTTTTTATTAAGATATTGCTTCATGTTACAAAGATGGTTGCACTGATAAGACACAAGTACATACAAAGAGTGTCATAAGACAACGAAATGGGAACATAAGATTTTTGTCAAATAACAACCTCATATACATTGCGCATTCCCATAGGTATCATTGAAAAGACAGTGCAAAACAGATTATATACAAAAAAAAAAAACTGCCATTCTATCCGTTGCAGTGATATGAGGAGGCTGGGGCTCCACGGCATCCCCAACACTCAGTCTGCTAGTACTATGGGAGGATCCCCATTTGCCATTCGTGTCTCAAACCATTCAGTATTTTTCAGTGAATTCTGAATTTTAGTCTGGAAATCTACCAGAAAGGTAGCGATATAGCTTTCCCAGGACTCAAAAATTGCCCTACCAATTTGTCTTTTTGTAAAGATGTTTCTGTCCAGTGCATCTGAAATATATGATGCAGTTTCCCTTTGAACAGAGATAAAGTAGGATGATCCTTATGTATCCAGGATTGTAGGATTGCCTAACGTGCAGCTGCACTGATTGCCAGCAGCAACCTTCTGCACCCATTTGTTATTCTTTGCCTAGCCGGGATCATTCCAAAAATCGCCCATTCTGCCGTAAAAGGGACGAAATTTATCAAGTGCACTAGCTACTGGCGCCCAAGATGGCTGCCTCACCTTTTGTATGCTCCTGATCATCTCCATAAAACAGCTTAAATTCACCACAACTGACCTATGAATCATCATAAATATCCATGGACTTATCTTTAACTTGTACTGCTCTACGCGGACATTTCATTAAAACCAACGGATTGCATTCCTGCGCTGAGATACACACTGGATTGAATCCTGGACTGAATCCTCTGCATATCTCCACTGAGAAATCCTTCAGTTTAGCAGCTGCTGTACTCTGCATTGGACATTACCCAGATAAGGTACTGTGGATTACAACCTATCTTTGGCTACATCCAGCCCCTCACTTAGACATCATCCACCTCTGTTCTCTGAGCAACAAATAACTGACTTATTGCATTAATCTACTAATATCAGTATATTCAGGCTCTGAATTGCTGAAGGCTCACTGTTTAAAATCAGGATCCATTTCCAGGACACATTATCACTACCCCCACAAAAAAAATCTACTTCAAAGGCCTCTCACACTGAGACTTTTCACACCTACACAGTAGGAATTGGCTTCTAACACCTACCAAAAGACTGCCTATCCTAGGATAATTGACTAAATCAGCAGTTATTTTATTTATTACTTGCTTCAAATATACACAATAGGTTTTAGCAATAACTTTGTTCATAATCCCATTATAATTTTGGATCACATACCGAATTGGGGGAAAACAAAACACAAAAAGGAAAAGAAAAAAACAAACAAAAAAAAACTGCTTTCTCTCCCTCTCTCATCATCATATGCAGCTCAAACTTATAGTAATCTGTCATTGATGACCAAATGTATACGTATTGCTCCAGCTTCAGTCTTTCACTCCGCCCACCACGTTCTGCAGTTCCTATCACACCATCACAGGCTTCTATTCTCCAATCCCTTGGCATTTTAAAAATAAAACACAGGCGCATTCGTGGGAAGCGAGCAGGCCGGAAATGTATTTCCCCCGGTAACCATCTAAGTCCTTTGCTCACCTGCTCACCCCCATACTCAAAGAACAATCAAATAGAAGTGATACCCAAAAGACGGCCCTGTGTTTGGAAGGACAGAACTGTCAACTCTCACTTTGTGACCCCCTTACCCAGAGCTCCTGCACTTAACATAAAGAAAACTGAAGGCCCTCTGGTATGCCCAATCAGGTCAGTCCTTTGTAATGCCAGATCTATAAGAAACAATACTGCAACAATTGCTGACCTTATTTAATCTGCAGATCTAGCCTGTATTACAGAGACCTGGCTAGATGAAAATGCAGCACCTATATTGGAGGCTGCAGTACCAACAAACTACTCTGTCATCCACAACCCAAGACTGGACTGCAGGGGTGGCGGGGTGTCTATCTGCTTCAAAAAAGAACTTAAACTTAGGGTCCACCCTATTGAAACTACTCGCTCATTCGAGTGCATTGCTGCCCGGAGGTCGACAGAATTAGGTTTCAGAGTACTTCTCATTTACCGGCCACCTGGAGATGGAAAGATATTTCTACAAGAATTTGCAGACAGTGTTGCTGGCCTGGTTCTGGAACATCAAAGATGGCTCATCCTCGGGGATTGCAATGCATGGGTAGATGATGAGCTCTCACGCCTTGGCCAAGACCTCCTGTGCACAATTAATGGTCTGGGCTTCACACAGGTCGTTCCCTCTGCCACACATAAAAGTGGTCACACTCTCGACCTTGTCTTTCAGATTGGATTAGAAGTCACTGACCTAAAAATAAACCCAGTCATCTGGTCAGACCACTACTCCCTCTGGTTCTCAGTTGCAACCCCTCAAATATGATCTCTGCCCGTGGAGTTGACCAGGTATTGTCCAAGGAGGGATATGATTTCCCAGGCTCTTGCAGCAAATCTGAATCTCTCTGCTATACTGGGTGCCTGTGAAGATCCCTGTTCCCTAGTCCGTTATTATAATAGGGATGTTATGGCTGCAATTGATATTATCGCCCCTGTGCGTTTAAGACCTCGTAAACCACAACGTCAAGCTCCATGGTTCGACAACAGTGTTAGTGAGCTCAAGAAAAGGGGACGTAGACTGGAAAGACGATGGAGGAAGACTAACCTAGTGGATGACAAAATAAAACTAATAAAGTATAACGAAGAATATCAATCGACAATCACTCGTAAGAAAGCACAGTTCCTGTCAAATGAGATCATAGCAGCAAATAATAGGCCAGCTCAACTTTTCCGCACAGTGGAGATGCTTTGCAAGCCAGCATGCCTGCAGACTGATGAGACCCTCTCCCAGGCAAGATGCAACGAGTTTGCAAACTTCTTTGCAGATAAAATATCCACCATCCGGGCTGGAATCTCCACAGTGCCATCAAAGGAGTGACAAATTACAAAGCCTGCCAATATAAGCTGCCTGCCTTCATGGACCAGCTTTGACCCAGTGGATGTAAAGGACACTGCTGAAATTGCTCGGATTTTGCATCCCACCACCTGTGATCTGGACCCAGCCTCAACCAAGCTTCTAATAGGTTGTATGGATATAATTGGTCCTGTCTTTACAAAAATTGTTCAGTGCTCTTTGCAGACAGGCATTTTTCCTGGACCCCTAAAGGAAGCAATTGTTAGACCGCTTCTTAAAAAACCTAATTTAGATCCCGACTGCATGACCAACTACAGACCGGTATCAAACCTTCCTTTCCTGGGAAAGGTTATTGAGAAAGTCGTTGCAAATCAACTGGAAACCCGCCTGACAACCCATGATATTTATGATCCATTTCAATCAGGATTTAGGAGAAGACATAGCACTGAAACAGCCCTGGTGTGTGTGTTAAATGATCTTCTGATGGCAAAAGACAGAGGTGACTGTACAATATTAATCCTTCTGGATCTCTCGGCAGCATTTGATACCGTGGACCATGGGCTTCTGATTGAGCGACTGATACATTTCTGTGGTCTGGATGGCACAGTCCTAAGCTGGTTCAAATCATTTCTCACAGGCAGGTCACAGAGAGTATCATCTGGAGTATACTCATCACCACCAGTGCCATTGCCATGTGGTGTCCCACAAGGTTCTATACTATCCCCCATGCTTTTTGCAGTATACATGCTCCCATTGGGTGAAATAATCAGGCGCCATGGCCTGGTCTACCACTGCTATGCAGATGATACACAACTGTACTTGTCCTCTGCTCCGGGCACTGATAACCCAATAGCAACCCTAAATGGCTGTCTAGCTGAACTACAGGAGTGGATGAGCGCCAGTTGGCTGCGACTGAACCCGGATAAAACAGAGGTCCTTTTGATACGACCGCAACATCAAAGGACAAGACTGCAGCATAGCCAACCAACTGGACTTACACTCAGTGATTCAGAATTACAGACCAGTGATCGTGTGTGGAATCTTGGAGTTGTCCTGGATGGTGGCTTGACACTTAAACATCAGATATCAGCCACAATCAAATCCTCATTCTTTCACCTGAGGAACATAGCCAGAATCAAGCACTTAATTCCCTCAGATGACATGCCAAAAGTCATACATGCATTTGTATCATCTCGTTTAGACTACTGTAATGCCCTCTACCTTGGTCTACCAGCAAAAGAATTGCAACGCTTACAGCTGGTGCAAAACACAGCTGCCAGGCTATTAACCAACCAGCCCCGTTCTAGCCACATAACACCCATCCTCTACTCCCTTCACTGACTGCCTGTAAGATGGCAAATAATCTTCAAGATTGGCTTACTGAGTTTCAAAGCATTACATGACCAAGGCCCAAGGTACCTGAAACAGCTTCTGACCCCATACTGCCCCACTCGATTACTGCGATCTATAGATGAAGGACTTATAGCAGAACCTAGAATCTACCGTAATTCTTCTGGGGGTCGAGCTTTTAGTCATGCTGCTCCGACTCTATGGAACTCACTTCCCCGCACAGTGCGAGAGGCCCCAACTATAGAATCCTTCAAAAGTAGACTCAAGACATCTCTGTTTACTCAAGCATTTCCATAATGTCCCTTTTAGTATCTTCATGCTTCTGTATTTTATGAAAATGTACTTCATTATTTTCTGTACTATATTATGCTATGCATCTGTTAAGCGCCTTGGGTCCTATTGGAGAAAGAGCGCTATATAAATAAAATTATTATTATTATTATTATTAAGTGTTCCATAGCGTACTGTCGTACCTGAAGCCAAAAGCAGCGGAGTAGTGGGCACAACCAGAAACAATGCAATAGGTCCACCTTGGGTGCATGACATTTCAGACATTTGTATGAGTCTGTCATACCCACCCTATATTGTTTATATGGGCAAAAGTACGCTCTGTGAACTGTATTATAAAACATATCCTGGTATTGTGCCGAGGGCAATAGTTTGCAAGAGTGTAGCAAACTTTTCAATAATGTGTCACATGTCAGCTCAGGAAAGTCTGACAGACATTTTTGTAGTCCTGAGACTGATTGAGGGTGATCTAGCTGGGTGGTTAGTTTTTTGTAATGCATAGATAGGGCTTTCTTTGCAGCTGGTGGGGTTCGTAAAAGGGTATCTAGTTCATTATTCAAGTCTGTCCTTGATAAGGTTTTAAGCACCAGACTGGTATAATGTTGCAACTGGAGAAAAGCCAATGGGTAATCGCGTAGAAATGGAAATATATCCTGTGACTGGGTAAATGTGAGTGACTTCCCATTTTCTTTATCAACCAATTGTCCTATATCCCTCAGGCCCTCGTTTTGAAACATTTTAAAGGGGAATCCCGCCTCCCCACGCTGGAAGTCAGGATTACCTAGGAACCACAGATATGAGGATTTGTGGCCCAAAGTTTCCGGAACATCTCAAGGAGTGCCAAAGGCGATAGACCGACCACAGAAGGGGATTATCCTTCAAATCCTGATCACAGTCCGCTTGTATACAGTGGAGGAAGTTTGTCAAACTCTTAGATTTTATGAATTGTGCCTCGAGGTGTGTGTTTGCATATGGGTCTGTATCGTTTAACCAGTCTCTCAGAAATCTCAATAAAGATGCTTGGTTATAAAGTAATGCGTTTGGGAAATTAATTCCGCCATTAGCTTTCGGTTGTTGCAGCTTATGCATGGCAATACGAGGCCTCTTTCCCCTCCATATAAATTGCCGAAACAATTTAGTTATGTGTGTTAGATCCAATCTACTGAGTATTTCGGGAAGAGATTGTAAAATATATAATAATCGTGGAAATGTACACATTTTTATCTAATTGGCCCTCCCTAAATACGAGAGCATTAAATGGTTCCATCCTTCCAGTTCCTTCGTTATGAAGGTTATCGCCTCTTTTACATTCAACCTATATAAATCCGAGGGATATTTTGGAAGTTTAATGCCCAGATAGGTTACATATGTGTTAGCCCAGTGTATAGGTATCTGTCTCCCCCATCCTGGGCTTTTTCCCCGTGATTTAAATAGAACCCTATAGATTTAGAAAGATTAACTTGGAAGCCCGAATTTTTTCCAAATTTGTATAATAAATCAAAAATATCCTGTTCCCAATTATACACTAGCACATCATCAGCAAAAGCTGACAATTTTATCTCTCTTTCCCCAATTGGGATGCCCTGATAAATCATCGAGTTTTGTAATATTCGGAAGAGAGGGTCTATAGATAAATTAAAATGAAGGGGCGACAGGGGGCAGCCCTGTCTCGTACCTCTTTGCAAAGTAATCTGAGGACCCCGTTTGCCATTAACCTGCAAAGAGGTCGTCGGGTCAGTGTAGATATATTTAATAACACCTACAAAATTTTCACCAAATCCTCTGTAGTCTAATACACTAAACAGGTGATGCCATGACACGGTGTCGAAGGCTTTGTGTGTGTCTAGGCTTAAGAGCATATGTTCTGAATTAGGAGAGTTTCTGGCCACCACCGTCCCCGCTAGTGCTGTACAAATGGCCTTGACTGATTGACATTTTCTAAAATCAGAGTTTAAGAGGGAAATGGGTCTATATGGCAGATTTCCCATAAACATAAAATCCCTCTGCAGCTCCTCCTGTGGGGAGATATGATTATAGAGTTCAGTGTAAAAGTCAGTAAGATGTGCTAAAATATTGGCGGTTTTAGTGTAGGTTTCTTTCCAGGCGTCATCCCTCAGGACCGCAATAAAGGAACGTTTCCTCCTTGCTTTGGACATAGTGGCCAACAATTTCCCAGTTTTATTTCCCCATTTGTGGTAATGAAATTTAGTGAAATCTAAACGTTGTTGTGCCTGAGCCGTTAAAAAGGCATCAAGTAATTTTTGTCCCGTAAATATATTTCCAAAAGATTCTCAGAAGGGTTAGTTTTGTAAGCATTAAAACTATGGGACACGGCCGCGTGTAATTCATGATACTTTTTTGTGTTGTCTTTCCTCTGTTTAGCCACATACCCAATTATATGAGCTCGTAACACTGCCTTTGATGTCTCCTAGAACAGCACCGAGTTATCCCAATGCTCTAGGTTAGAGCGGGCTGGTGAATGGGGGCCATTTCTTAAGAAATGTGATTTCGCTTGTTGAGGGTCAGTAAATAACTGAGTACGACCATTTTCAATAACCCTCAATTTGGCCGGGTATAGCAGTGCAAATTTTATCTTTTTGTTTACCAAGAACTTACATACCTCCGAAAAGGCATTGCGTTTTTGAGAGACCATGACCAAGAAGTCTTGGAACACTAAGATTTTTTGGCCCTCCACCCTAAGTTCAGGGGCAGCGCGATATGCCTGTAACAATTTCTCTTTGTCCCTATAATTGAGGAAATTGGCAATAGTTGGTCTAGGTTGGGCACCCCTGTCTCTGCGTGTCGCAACTAACCTGTGTGCCCTCTCCACCGGCAGCGGGGGATCCGTATCTGGGAATCCTATTGCCACCGGAATAAGAGTGCTGACATAGGCCTGCAATTGTGTGTCCGAAAACCGACTCAGGTATGCCTATAAAGCGCAAATTACATCTTTTATTTCTATGTTCTAAATCGTCAAGCTTCTCCATCATGGCGTGGATAGCCTGAGACTTAGTTGTGAGTTCCTGATGCAAAATATGAACTGAGTCTTCGGCATCACTGGTTCTCTGTTCCAAAGTGTCAAGTCTAGCTGTGTTTGACTCTATCTTAGCTAAAGATGTATCTAGCCTAGCATGCAAGTCCTCAAACTTCTTGTCTATGAGAGGCATTAACATATTAATGACTTCTTTGGCATTTTCAGCAGGTGACGGAAATGTTATATTGCGAGGATATGACTGAGAAGCAGACTCCTCCCCTCCAGATGATGGATACGGGGGAGTTGGGGGATGGGACGCATTCACTTTTTGGGCATTTTGCCATTTAGAAGTTGATTTTGCATTAGAACAGCGTTATTACCTGGGGGGAAGAGAGCATGCCATCCCATTCAGGTGGACGTAAGCTGTGGTGGAGTATGATAGGGAGGCCGAGTATGTCACCAGTTGAAGGGGACTCCAGATACCTTCACTGCGCCAAGTACAGAATGGATGACCCTGGCAGGAACAAATCCGTTGAGACAAGAGGGGTGCAGTGAGCGGCTGCCCAGCGCCAGGTCCTCCGGCTACGAAGGGGTGATCCCGTGTTCCAGCAGCTTTTCAGAGAACAATCTGCAGGGTCAGAGGCATCTCCCGCAGATGGTCCGCGATGCGCCATCTTGTGACTGGGCTATCTTCTCCCGATCACCCACGTAGGCGTGCAGGCTGCCACAGATCAATTGCAGGGCAGAACAGTACAGCAGCTCTGCAGACACGGCTCTGTCCCGGTAAGCGTCCCGGCCCCCTCACTCGTCACGATGCGGGGTGATCTCTCCTGCTGCAGCCATGCACTCCGGAGTGCAAGTGGGTCCCCGCGGCTTCACATAGGTGGGAGTGGGTAGAGGACCAGGGAGCGATGACTCTCAAGTCGATGGTGGCAGCACTCGTCCAGTGCCAGCAGCCCGCCTTAAGGTTTACAGGCAGGGGTATATTCGCGCCAACGCCACGTTGGCAGTCATGCAGGCCATCTCGTCCGATGGCCTGACTTTGGGGCAATTGTTAATCCTCCTCCACACCACATGTATCCCCACGATCAGCAGAGTCTGAGCAGTAACAGGGTACGAGTCTGCTGTCAGTGAGTCCCGTTGGAAAGGAAGATTGTACGGGATTCTCTGTGCGGCTCTGAGGAGCTATATTAAAAAGAGGCCATACTAGCTGGCCCCGCCCCCGGAAGTCTTGAGGAAACATTTTTTATATCTCAATCTCACTCAGCCCTTGGTCTGCATTATTGAGTTTTCCTATTGTGGGTCTTGATAAAAATAATAACAGGCTTATTCACCATGGGGGTCATTCCGAGTTGTTCGCACGCAAGCTACTTTTAGCAGATTTACTCATGCTACGCCGCCGCCTACTGGGAGTGAATCTTAGCTTCTTAAAATTGCGACCGACGTATTTGCATTATTGCGATTACACCTCTCTTAGCAGTTTCTGAGTAGCTCCAGACTTACTCGGCATCTGCGATCAGTTCAGTGCTTGTCGTTCCTGGTTTGACGTCACAAACACACCCAGCGTTCGGCCAGACACTCCCCCGTTTCTCCAGCCACTCCTGCGTTTTTCCCAGAAATGGTAGCATTTTTTCACATACACCCATAAAATGGCCAGTTTCCGCCCAGAAACACCCACTTCCTGTCAATCACATTACGATCACCAGAACGATGAAAAAGCCGTGAGTAAAACACCTAACTGCATAGCAAATTTACTTGGCGCAGTCGCAGTGCGGACATTGCGCATGCGCATTAAGCGGAAAATCGCTGCAATGCGAAGAAAACTACCGGGCGAACAACTCGGAATGACCACCCATATTCTTAATGCAGCTAGATTTACAGTGCCTAAATGTTGGAAAAACCTTGAACCTCCCCCTTTAAGTATGGTAATGGCTAAAATTTGGTATGTATCTACTATGAAGAAGATCACTGCATCATTGCACGACAGATCGGTTAGGTATAATCTCGGAACCTTGGTTTATGTATAATAATTCTTCTGTCTCTAAAATCTAATGTACTTTAGTGTGTAACATGGCCCTGATTATTTTTAAGGAGATTCTCTTTTAGGACTTATATTTTGGAGGGGTTAATTGCTCATAGGTGAACGTGGCTGATATATGAGAGTAATTATTCAAATCATGCTGGGGAAAAAAGTACATACAGTACGAGATTATAAAAGGTTGGCCAGGTAATCTGGTCTTTCATGGAGGTCCCGCTACTGCTTTTTTTTTCTTTTCCCCCCTTTTTTCTATATATAATTTTTTTTTAATGAATTTCTTAATGTTAATCAATATATTATGCCATCTGATCTCTAGCTTTTGTGGCTCAGCATTCAATGTATTGGAAGTCATGAAATTTGTGCATGTGCTTTTGTTGTATATTTGATGTTTTTTCAACTTTGTCTAATAAAATAAATAGTTAATAATATAAAAGAAATAATAATAATAATAATAATAATAATAATAGTAATAATAAAAATAACTTTTTTTAAATGAAGAAAATACACTGCTCAAAAAAATAAAGGGAACACTAAAATAACACATCCTAGATCTGAATGAATGAAATATTCTTATTAAATACTGTGTTCTTTACATAGCTGAATGTGAGGACAACAAAATCACACAAAAATGATCAATGGAAATCAAATGTATTAACCCATGGAGGTCTGGATTTGGAGTCACCCTCAAAATTAAAGTGAAAAAACACACTACAGGCTGATCCAACTTTGATGTAATGTCCTTAAAACAAGTCAAAATGAGGCTCAGTAGTGTGTGTGGCCTCCACATGCCTGTATGACCTCCCTACAACCCACACAAGTGGCTCAGGTAGTGCAGCTCATCCAGGATGGCACATCAATGCGAGCTGTGGCAAGAAGGTTTGCTGTGTTTGTCAGCGTTGTGTCCAGAGCATGGAGGCACTACCAGGAGACAGGCCAGTACATCAGGAGACGTGGAGGAGGCCGTAGGAGGGCAACAACCCAGCAGCAGGACCGCTACCTCCGCCTTTGTGCAAGGAGGAACAGGAGGAGCACTGCCAGAGCCCTGCAAAGTGACATCCAGCAAGCTACAAATGTGCATGTGTCTACTCAAACGATCAGAAACAGACTCCATGAGGGTGGTATGAGGGCCCAACGCCCACAGGTGGGGTTGTGCTTACAGCCCAACACCGTACAGGACGTTTGGCATTTGCCAGAGAACATCAAGATTGGCAGATTCGCCACTGGCGCCCTGTACTCTTCACAGATGAAAGCAGGTTCTCACTGAGCACATGTGACAGACGTGACAGAGTCTGGAGACGCCAAGGAGAACGTTCTGCTGCCTGCAACATCCTCCAGCATGACCGGTTTGGCAGTGGGTCAGTAATGGTGTGTGGTGGCATTTCTTTGGGGGGCCGCACAGCCGTCCATGTGCTCGCCAGAGGTAGCCTGACTGCCATTAGGTACCGAGATGAGAGCATCATACCCCTTGTGAGACCATATGCTGGTGCGGTTGGCCCTGGGTTCCTCCTAATGCAAGACAATGCTAGACCTCATGTGGCTGGAGTGTGTCAGCAGTTCCTGCAAGATGAAGGCATTGATGCTATGGACTGGCCCGCCCGTTCCCCAGACCTGAATCCAATTGAGCACATCTGGAACATCATGTCTTGCTCCATCCACCAATGCCATGTTGCACCACAGACTGTCCAGGAGTTGGCGGATGCTTTAGTCCTGGTCTGGGAGGAGATCTCTCAGAAGACCATCCACCACCTCATCAGGAGCATGCCCAGATGATGTAAGGAGGTCATACAGGCACGAGGAGGTCACACACACTACTGTGCCTCATTTTGACTTGTTTTAAGGCCATTACATCAAAGTTGGATCAGCCTGTAGTGTGTTTTTCCACTTTAATTTTGAGGGTGACTCCAAATCCAGACCTCCATGGGTTAATAAATTTGATTTCCATTGATAATTTTTGTGTGATTTTGTTGTCAGCACATTCAACTATGTAAATAACAAAGTATTTAATAAGAATATTTCATTCATTCAGATCTAGGATGTGTTATTTTAGTGTTCCCTTTATTTTTTTGAGCAGTGTATAATGTGACCAATGCCTGGAAAGGCATAATTTACAGAACTTTAGAAAAGTTGGTGTCTAGAATGCCCAAATTATGTGAAGCAGTGATATGCACCAAAGGAGGACACAATGATGAAAGCCAAATTGATCTGAAATTTATGTTATACTATAAAATTATAAATAATTTTGATAATGTTTAGCTACGATATGTGAAACATTACTATTAATACATATATTCATTACTTCACTACATTTTGTCTTTTATTAACAATTATTTTCCTTGGCCAAAAACTTTGGCACACTAGTGCATATGTCATTCCTTATGGTTAGTTCTTTCCCAGCATCATTTTTCTGGAGATCAAATCAGTTCTGAAAAGCAGAATGTAGAGTTTTGGGAAAAATATACAGCCCAGAACTCCAGCACATGAGGTCAGGATGGCGAATTTCTCTACAGCCACCGCGTCTTTCCCTTTGGTGCTCAGATAGGCTGGGATCATTGCAATCCAGACACTGCAGAACACCAGCATGCTGAAGGTGATGTACTTGGCCTCATTAAAGCTGTCCGGTAATGTCCTCACCATGAAAGCCAGAACAAAGCTCACAGCTGCCAGGATCCCCATGTAGCCCAACACAGAGTAGAACCAAATCACTGACCCCTCATTACACTGAATGATGATCATTCCCTGATAGGAGTTATGGTCATACTCATGGTATGGAGGAGAAACTGACAGCCACATAGCACAGATTAGAGCTTGGACAGAGGAGCACACAATGACCACATAATTAGACACTTTGAGTGTTACCCACTTCTTCCAGGGACTACCAGGTTTGGTGGCTTTGAAAGCAATGCAGACAGTGACAGTCTTGGCCAGTACAGAAGAGACAGCTGTGGAGAAGAAGATCCCAAATGACATCTGTCTCAGCCTGCAGGTTACATCCACCGGCTGGCCGAGGAACAAGAATACACAGAGAAAGCTCAGCAAGATTGAGACCAGGAGAATGAAGCTTACAGCCCGGTTGTTGGCTTTCACAATTGGAGTGTTCCAGTAATAAATAAAGTTCCCTAATATAAATAATGTTACGGCAGAGAAAGATGAAGCGGTTACTGGGGAAATTAGTGCCACATTGTCCTTTTCATATGACAGAAAGTCGTATGTTTTGGGGACACATCTCACTTTTCTCTCATCCGGCCACTCCTCATCAGGACATCTATGGCAGCTGTCACTGTCTAAAATGTAATATAAAATAACATATTATCTGTGTGGCCAATAAATTGCTCAACATAAAACAATTAAAGAACATCCATCTTAGAATTCTAAATAAAACATCCAATTTATTTCACTGAAATAGTCTTGATGTGTTTCTACCTAAAAGGTTTAATCAGGTACAGTATATGACCCATTGAGGGGTATTAAGGTTTGAATGTGATGGGCAGTCCATGGGAGCAAAATGGCAACTGTATCCTTTACTGCGCCATTAGAGGCTTTATGTACTTCGGACTACATCGCAGTTTATATTCCAATATTGAGCTACACTACACTGAAGAAAAGCATGACATGAAAGGATGTGTGTGGAGTAGTGGGGTGAGGCTGCATGACACTGGACTGCAATAGATGTAACAAGGGCTCCAGAATTAGTCCCTTTACAACTACTCTTATACATGTAGCTACACTCATCATTGCCACTA